>NC_077223.1:99290837-99590837 GCF_024763615.1 Phlebotomus papatasi
GAGTTTTTGGACAAAAATCACCAGAATACATCAATAAAGTACGTCCGCGAAACTAACAAAAAGAGTATTAAGTGAAAATATACTATTTGAAAGCTCCTGGACATATTGTTGATTAATTTTGAATGCTCATCCAAGTGCAAATACAGTCCGGAGAGCTTCAAATTTGATACTGAAATGAGCTTCCGGAAGGAGTTTTTATAAAGAGCCAGAGACGGAGGAAATTTCAGATAGGCCACAGAAGATGTTCCCATTAAATTAACAAGACAGGAAAGAAGTAACGGTGACTCTGGTTTAGTCGCGTTAGTACCACAGGAGTCGAAATCATCGTCGCCGTTGAAGACGTCCGGAAGGAGGAAATTCAGCACAGAAGTGTCTGAATTCGTGGAAATTATTCTGCAGGGATGTTCCGGTGAGAAGGAGGCGACTGATTGTCTTCAATTTTTGGAGGATTTTGGAAAATTTGTACCCTCCACTCTTGATCACGTAAGCGTCATCAAACGTGATGTATTTCTTGTTGGACTTCTCACTCGAAGAGACTTCTCATGGATGTACGTCTCGTAGAACAGAACCTCCAAGATAAAAGTTTGACGAATGTCTTTTGGATTTGATTAGATCAGGTATGTTTTGCATGAAGGTTATGCTTCCTAGTCCATAAAATTACTAATCAATGAATATGAATATTTTCAATCCTCAGCATTAATTCTGGCTAAGATGGTAAACAGTATCTTTGAGGTCATACCATAGTTTGCCTCCCCGGTTGGGCTGCTGCCTTATCTAATGGCCTGTACAGACAAATGAAGGATCGCAGTAAGTATTTTCCTAATTTAATCTAAAAGTGAATTCAGCATTTAACTCTTTCGTCTCTTTTGGGACGAGAGTACCCAAAGCAGCATATGAATGTTCTGTGAAAAACAATGTTTTTTAAGTATTCAGAACTGATAAAAATCTTATTTTTGTGGATGATTACAAACTATAAGGATGTCCAAATGTGACATATTTTTTGTAGGACCTCAATTAATTCTTGAGCTTAGATATTTTTGATTAAAAATTGTGAAATTTGCTTGCAGCATATGCTGCGCTCCGGAAAGAGTTAACTCTTTCGTCCCTTTTGGGACTCTGAGTATCCAAAGAAGAATATGAATGTTCTGTGAAAAACAAAGTTTTTTTTTAATTGTTCAGAACTGATAAAAATCATATTCTTGTGGATGATTACAAATTATAAGGATGTCAAAATGTAAGATATTTTTTGTAGGGCCTCAATTAATTCCTGAGCTTAGATATTTTTGATTAAAAAATGGTAAAATTGTCTTGCAGCATATGCTGCAAGCAGGAATTAACCCTTTAACTCTTTCGTCTCTTTTGGGACTGTAGTACCCAAAGAAGCATATGCATTTTCCATGAAAAACAATGTTTTTAATTATTCAGAACTGATAAAAATCCTATTCTTGTGGATGATTACAAACTATAAGGATGTCCAAATGTAAGATATTTTTTGTAGGACCTCAATTAATTCTTGAGCTTAGATATTTTTGATTAAAAAATGATAAAATTGTCTTGCAGCATATGCTGCAAGCAGGAATTAACCCTTTAACTCTTTCGTCTCTTTTGGGACTGTAGTACCCAAAGAAGCATATGCATCTTCTATCAAAAACAATGTTTTTTAATTATTCAGAACTGATAAAAATCAGATTCTTGTGGATGATTACAAACTATAAGGATGTCCAAATGTAAGATATTTTTTGTAGGACTTCTATTAATTCCTGAGCTTAGATATTTTTGATTAAAAATTGTGAAATTGGCTTGCAGCATATGCTGCGTTCCGGAAAAAGTTAACGACGAGCCACTTTTTACGGACCAAAAATCTAACCGATAAACCAAATCAGTGAAACGTGTTACATCTAACCTTCAAAAGTCCAAGAGATTCTGATTCAGTGCATATTTTATCTCTACGAGCGACAGGGACAAAAATAGTCCAAAAATGTACATCAACTATATGACAATACTAGTGAATGATAATTTTCACTATATTAAAAAATTTTATGTTTGAGTATTTTAGATTCTTTTTCCAAAACGATTTTGCTTAAAAAAGATTGGAAGTATAAAAGAATTAAAATCATTTTGCAATATGAGAATTTAAAAAATTCGCCATTTTTGAGCTTAAATTTTTACTGTATAGCAAATATCTGGAGACTTGCAAAAAATATCCCAAATTCCCTCAACCTTCTACTTTACAATTATGTACAAACATAAGAAAAAAAGAACTTTAGGTAGTCAGGAAAAATTATTTTCTTTATGGGACACCGGTGTTCCAATCGTCCTTAAAGGGTTAATTGAGGCCCTACAAAAATATCTTACATTTGGACATCCTTATAGTTTGGATTCATCCACAGGAATAGGATTTTTATCAGTTCTGATACTGAATAATTAAAAAAAAAACATTGTTTTTCACAGAACATTCATATGCTGCTTTGGGTACTCAGAGTCCCAAAAGAGACGAAAGAGTTAAAAAGTAAGATAACAACTTTTTATAGGTAAAAAGAACAATGCAAATTTTCCGAGTTACAACAAAAAACAACTGAATTTATCTTTAGATAGGGTTTTCTTTTGGTAATAATCTTACTGCCACCGAATACGTAAACAGTGGAGGGAAGAATTACAATTCCACCCGATAATCATAATACTTTAAAGAACTTAACAAGCCTAGTCTCAAAAAAAAAAAACTACGAACAACATAATGCCCTTTTTCTATCAATATAAAAAGTCTATATTTCATCCCTTTTGGGTCTCTGAATACCAAAAGCAGCATATGAATCTTGTATGAAAAACAATGTTTTAAAATCTTTTAGGTCAGTAAAAAAATTCAAACTGGTCATTAAAAAATAAAATATTGGTCAGTAAAAAATCAAATTCGGTTAGTAAAAAATAAAATATGGTCAGTAAAAAACTTTTAAAAAATCAGTAAAAAATTAAATTTGGTCGGTACAAAGACAAATTCGGTCAGTAAAAAATTAAATATGGTCAGTAAAAAACTTTTTAAAAAATCGGAAAAAATTAAATTTGGTCAGTAAAAAGTCAGTCTAAAAACACAGAAAATTTCCCTTTGCATCAACAGGCGGTACAAATGACTTCCCAAAGCACGAAAAATTTCCCTTTGTCTCAACAGGCGCTACTGATATCTAAAAAATATAAAATTTGATTTTTACTGACTATATTTAATTTTACGGTCAGTAAGTATTTTATGTTTAACTGACCAAAAAGTCGCAGCCTTTTTTTTAATTATTCAGAACTGATAAAATTCGATTTTTTTTGGACGATTACAAACTATAAGGATGTTCAAATGTAAGATATTTTTTGTAGGACCTCAATTAATTCCTAAGCTTAGATATTTTTGATTAAAAAATTCTGCAAGCCAATTTCACCAATTGATTCAAAATTAAATTTTTGACCCATTACAGATAAGTCGGGAGGCCATAAAGGGGGAGGGGGTTAACTTTTTTTATATTCATTGAAAAATTAAAAAAAAAAACAATCGAAATTGCGAGTTCCAAAAATTTTGTTTTTTTAACAGTTCGTAAGTACTATGGAGTAATATATTCCCTGAAAAGTTGAACTTCCAATTTTAAGTTTAATTGGTTTCATGTAATTTTAAAAATGTTTAAATAAATGTATAATAAATGTTTGTAAATAAATCTTATTTATTAAAAAAAAAAACAAGTTAAACACAAAAGTGGAAGCCCTTCTTTTTATGGAATGTAGTACCCAATGTTCTGATCAACAGTAAAAGAAAACAAAAATTTTGAGAGTGGCTTTTCGAGAAAAAAAAAGTTTTTGATTTTTCAAAAAAACAAATCCTAAATATGAAAAAAATTGAACATATATCTAAAATCAAGGATAAGTGTGCCAAATTTCGGCATAGTTGCATGCAAACGCCAAAGTCTCAAGTTTGAAATATAATATCTTTAATAGAAATTGATTTTTTTCATTCCTTCTACTTAAGGAGTGTTGCTTGGAACCTTGTAGACAGTTTATCGTCTTTATTTACTTTAAAATTATTCTTAATACATTTTAAAAAGAATAAAAATGTAGACATAGCTTTGGTGCCCTATTTCGGCCACCTTCATTCTCATAGTTCCTTGCCCTTCGGAAATTCTTCCAATATCTTTTTCATGCCATCTTGTTTGTCGAAGCTTACTTTTTCTGTTATTCTTTTGCATTGTATAATCTCTTGAGTATGTAAAAACTAAAAATTCATGGAAATACGAGGAACAAAAAATGTGGCCGAAATTGCAAGCTGGCCGGAATTTGGCACACTTACCCAAGTAATGCAAAAGTGGAACCTCACTTTTTCAGGGAATGTAGTACTCAATGTTACTAGTCAATAATAAAAAAATCAAAAATTTTGAGAATGGGGTTTTTGGGAAAAAATAATTTTTAATTTCTTTTTAAAAAAGATTCAGGAAACCGCCACAAAAAATGGAGCAGATAAGTCAAAATCGAGTATATTATTTTAAGAGTAAAATTATCTTTCAAATAATAAAAGAATAGAAGATATCACAGCCCGTTCCCGAGATAGTGCATTTTAAAATATTTACCAAAAATCGCAAATGAGTAATGACAGCTCAAGACGTCATCTTTGACGGCATGTATCTCCGGTCAGGATTTTTTTGGGTAAAAAAACTTATTATTTTATTATCAGTTTATTATTTTATAACGTATTTTAACATATGTAAAATTCAAAAACTTCTGACACCATGAAGGGACCCTTATGATCATCTTGAGATGGATAGGCCCCAATATAGATTATACAACGCAGAAGCATTAAAAAATAATTATGAATTATAAGTTATTAAAAAGCTTCAATATATTTTTTTTTTACTTTTTGGAAATAATTATGAAGTTCATAAACTTGTATTTACATACCTAATAGCGTTTGGCACTTTAAAATGCCAAAAGATATATCTTGGGATAAGTAGAAAACCCGCTAACATTTATCATAAAAAATTATTTAAATTGGGTGTAAGACCCTCACGCAGCTCACGCAGCTTCAGCAAAAACGGTTAAAATTTAAAATTGTGTTTAAACCTGTTGATAAATTTGTGCATAATAAAACGGTTAAAATAGTGCTGAAATCACGCGCTGCTCAATTAGCAAGAGGTTGAGACGGAGCTTAAAAATCGAAAACCTGTATAATAAAACGGTCAAAGCTCTGATTAAAAAACACGCAAAGTTCAACCACAAAACGGTCAAGATTGCGCTGAAAACACGCACAGCACAATCATAAAACGGTTAATGAGCTTAAAATTACGCGCCGCTCAATCATAAAACATTTAATGCTCTTAAAATAACGCACAGCATAATCATAAAACGGTTAATGCGCTTAAATTCCGGAGCAGTTCAAACATAAAACGGATAATGCGCTTAAATTCACGCATGGCTTAATCATAAAACGGTTTATGAGCTTAAAATCACGAACAGCTCAATCATAAAACGGCAAATACGCTTAAAATCAGGCACGTATTAATCATAAAAGGCTTAATGCACTTAAAATCACACACAACTCAATTATAAAGCGGTTAAAATTTCGCTGAAAAACGCGCTATGCGTGATTTTGAGCGCAATAACCGTTTTATGATTGAGCTGTTCGTGATTTTAAGCTCATGAACCGTTTTATGATTAAGCCATGCGTGAATTTAAGCGCATTAATCGTTTTATGATTGTGCTGTGCGTGATTTTAAGCGCATTAAGCGTTTTATGATTGAGCTGCGCGTAATTTTAAGCTCATTTACCGTTTTGTGATTGAGCTGTTCGTGATTTTAAGCACAATAATCGTTTTATGATTAAGCTGAGCGTGATTTTAAGCGCAATCTTGACCGTTTTATGTTTCAGCTGTGCGTGACTTTAAGCGCATTAACCGTTTTATTTATTTTTTTCTTGGGAGTACTGTCTTAGAATGTTTTATTCTTGAGGTTTGTGAGTTAAAGAGAATCCTACCCGCTTTATGATAAAGTTGTGCGGGTTTTATGCACATACGTAACCATTTAATGCTTAGAACAGAGGTGTGCAAGAAGCGTTTGAAACCGAATAAACGTCAAAATAAGTTTGTTCAAGTAGCGTTTTGACCATTGACGTACAAGTTTCATTTGACGTTTTTTCGGTTTCAAACCGTTCTTGCACTCCTCTGGCTTAGAATATGCGGTTTATTTTTACACAATTTGAACTATCCCGTCTGACACAGGGTAAGGGGGCCCAGCGTTGAGCCATTAATTCACACCCCAGCTTTAGGCACTTTTTCATGCCTCATCGCATAGATCTTGAGTGGTAGGCCCGAGTTAAGGACTGGATTTTGCCACGTATATCAATGGCGGGTGAATGGAACTGTCAAATGCACCTCCTGATTTCACTTCCGAATATTATGCAAACCACAAAAGCTATAAGGATAATGATCTGTTTGACTAAACTGGTGGTCACGATTTAACATTTTAGAAAAGGAAAAATAATTGCATAAAAAATTGTCTACTAAAAATACTCACGAAAAAGAAATAAAAACACGTATTTTAGGGTTCTAATTTGTTTAATGTTATCACTACATTTTTCTCTACACGAAACACAGTATCGCATATTTAATATTATTAATAAAATCACTGAAATCGCGCAAAATCACTGAGAAACTTTGAATCAATTTAAAAAACAAATAAAATTATTTAGAAAATATTCCATATTGTCACTGTCAACTGAGCAACACGGCCGGCAACATAAATTTCATAGTTCCGCTGCTCGCCACCATGAACGCAAAACAGTGTCCTTCACATATATTTAGTAAGGGGTATTTTGTATGGGAGCTTCTTAAAAGTAAGGTGTGAAAGATAGGGGTTAACTCAGGCTATAATTCACGCTTATCTGGTCAGATGGGATTTTATGCTGAAGATGTGAGAATCTTACATTCAATTCGAATAATATTCTTGATGAATTTTAGTGAGTCTTTATATCAATCCAAGATTTTTTTAACAATCAAATGACAGACGCTATATTATGTATTAAAATATAAGTTTATAAACTATACTTATTTCAAAATAATACAAAAAATGCATTTAAACAAATTAACATTTTAATTCAAATTTATTTTAAATGGTCATGCCTTATAAAATCTGTTTTAGCATTTTCAAATTTATTTTATAAAATAAATTTAAATTGTGCATGACAATTTGAAGATTTTTGTTCAAGAATTTATTTTTTGCTATGAATACTAGAACGCTTGCTAACGCTCATTTTGAAATTGGCGTTTTGTTGGGAAAATATAACACACAAGAAAGTGTGAAAATCTTTAAATTTGTTTTAGTATAGGAGTCCTATATAAAGACAACTCAAAGTAGATTTTTTTGGGGAATATAAATTTCCTAACATAAGAAGATATTTTCACTCAAGATATAGCAAAACGATCTTTGGCAAAGTTAATTTACAAATATTATTATTATTATTATTATTAAATTCACAATAATGAGAGAAATTTTTTTGACAAGTATATGCAAATTGAGAATTTCTCAATACCGTGTCCATGGAAAAAGTTTTTTTATTATTATTTATTTCTTTAATTAGTATTAACGTTAATTTAGTTTTTTGAGCATTTATGAAAAAGAAAAAATGAAATAAAAATACTTTAGAAATATTAAGTAAGTTTAAAATAAATAAGAAAATTTAAATATTTTAGAAACATTAAAAAATATAGTATTAAGTATTAAAATATTGTATTGTACACAATATTATTTAAAAATTCATGAAATTCAAATTACAATTATAGTACTCGAGTCGAGATCTAGTATAGCATATAAATCACGAGTTCAAGTTTTTTGAGTTCTTTTAAGGATTATGGGGTGGAATTATACTTATTTTCACCACTGTATTAAAAAAAAAACCCGCTAATTTTCTCTTAACTCTTTCCGGACCGCAGCATATGCTGCAAGCCAATTTCACAATTTTTAATCAAAAATATCTAAGCTCAAGAATTAATTGAGGTCCTACAAAAAATATCTTACATTTGGACATCCTTATAGTTTGTAATCATCCACAAGAATCGGATTTTTATCAGTTCTGAATAATTAAAAAACATTGTTTTTGATAGAAGATGCATATGCTTCTTTGGGTACTACAGTCCCAAAAGAGACGAAAGAGTTAAAGGGTTAATTCCTGCTTGCAGCATATGCTGCAAGACAATTTTACCATTTTTTAATCAAAAATATCTAAGCTCAAGAATTAATTGAAGTCCTACAAAAAATATCTTACATTTGGACATCCTTATAGTTTGTAATCATCCACAAGAATAGGATTTTTATCAGTTCTGAATAATTAAAAACATTGTTTTTCATGGAAAATGCATATGCTTCTTTGGGTACTACAGTCCCAAAAGAGACGAAAGAGTTAAATGAACTTAACAAAAAAGTCTCAAAATGTTCCTCCATGCCAATATAAAAAATCGACATTTTGATTTTTCAGTCTTGACTTCCTTTTTTTTTGTTAAGGTCCATTTAGAATTATGGAATGGAGTTATATTTATTTCCACCACACTGTAAGTATAGAAAGATAAGATAGAGATGGAAATAAAAAAAAGATAATTGATTTTTACATTATTTTCCAAGCATTTGCATTCATTATGTTTTCTTACTGCGTTGATTAATCATTTTTTTTTAAATATTTTTTTTTTGTTTTTTTAGGTATTTCCTGTGAGTTTTTGATTTTGGGATTGAGTATAATTCCTCTGCACTCACCCCGCAGAACAAAATACATCACATATACTAGTATCCCGAATTAAAATGTTACAACGATTGGAACTTCCGCACGTCGAATAGAACAACATTCAATCAATAAAAAAATAAATAAGATTTTTCTTGATAAATGTTAGTAATTGTGTCCTGTTATGGAAAAATATTATTTTTAAAATTATACAAATTAATATATGCAAATTCATTTCATAGCAAAAAAAACTATTGTATTCAAGTAGAAAATTAAAAAAAATAGATTCGATTTCTCAGATTATTTTGAATAAAGTTTTATTAAAATTTTTAATATATTTTTAAATTTACTAAAACATTTAATCGTTGCTTTCAACTAAAAATGGATACTATTCTACTGTGTACAAATATAATAAAACTACTAAATCTACCAATTTTTTTTTTTTTTATTTAAAACCACAATTTATTATCATTTCCAAAATTCTTTCGCCAATTAAGTAAAATTTTCTTTGAGAATATTATTTTACTCCTTTCTTATCAAAAAGAAGTCGCACGGAGCAGACTTTTACAATTTTCGCTAAAGTTCATAAATATTTATTTAAAATTTTGAGTAATATTTCTACAATTTTTATGTATTTCACTTCACACAAAAATCCAGCATTTGAAGTTTCTCTAAAAATTAGTATTCATGTAATGACGGAAAAGTCTCTTCTAGGGTAAAGTGTATAATTTGGAATTAGTGTTACAAGTTGGACAATTCGCAAGTACAAGTTGGACATGGCTTTTTTCTTGATAAATACAGTACAAAATTTGTTTTGAAGCACAAGGAACCAAATTATAAAACTAAAGCATTAAAAATATACAAATAAAAATGAAGTACTAAATTTATCAACACAAAAAGCCCTGTCCAAATTGTACCATTGTCCAACTTGTACCACTTTACCCTATATATCCTCCCTGGTGAAAGTTGAGACAATGACCCATATGAGGC
Source organism: Phlebotomus papatasi (assembly GCF_024763615.1). NCBI lineage: Eukaryota > Metazoa > Arthropoda > Insecta > Diptera > Psychodidae > Phlebotomus > Phlebotomus papatasi. Next base: position 99,300,552 of record NC_077223.1, read on the forward strand.
CATCCCAAACAGACTTTCTGCGTTTGTAGCACTGAGTGAGTGAAAACTGGCCGGTCGAAAGAGATCTCCAGCATGCTGTCGAAGCGAACATTGTACCTGCAGATGAGCCGGGATCCGCGGCTGTCCAGGAGATGGGCATAGAGGAGTTTTGAGTACCTCTCGGAGAGACATCCGTGATGGTGTTGGTGAATATTGGACTCGCCCAGGACTTGAGTAGGGATCTAGCCGCCCGTAATAGAGATGCATCTATTAACGGAGCCAACGGAGCAGTACAGGACTTTAGTATTGGGATTGTCTGTCTGCTGTCTGATTGAACGTACATAGTAAATTCTCTAAGAGTCCATCATGTTCCTGACATCGTGCACCTCATCCACCATTGGACTATTCCGAGGCATGATCCTATTGGGGGATTCTGACCCATCACACACAACAACATTCTGAATCCGCGAGACACAACTGGTGAAGCTTTCAGGCATTTGGGCAGAGAAAATTGGAATTGGAGATGCTCATTAGGATGGCAAATGCTTCTGTGTGGATAAGGGAAGTTAACCTCACTGGACCTACAGCAAATTACAGAGAGGGTGAGAAAACGAATTTTCTTGAGTTCTTCCCGGATGTCACAAGTGCGCACAATTGCAGATCCTCCGGAAGGTGATTCTGAAGCTAGAGCTCTCCCCCTGGGCTGTGTGCTTCTCACTGTACCCATTAAGGGCAAAGTACAGAGAGTACAGATAATTCACTGTCCACATTGAGAATTTTCTGGTCCAGCATCGTGTGAATTGTTGATATTTCCACTTCCTCAATATATTCTTGATAATTTCCATCATACGGGTACATATCATCATGTGCCGATGTTCTTCGAACAGCCGGGCAAATTTATGGAGGAAGTGACAGTCTGCCCGGACACCAGTTTCCATTCCAGCAAATACTGGGCCCTCCTTCATCTCTGTTTACTTGCCAATCATAGGAATCATTCTTGCTGCTTTCTTCATCAGATGGTTCCTCAGTTATCATTTTATGTGTTTTCTCACTCATCTTATCAATATTATTCAGGTATAATTGGTTAAAACTGCACAAAATTGATTTTTTTCACGGAAAAATGAAAATAAACACAACACGCGCTATTGAGGTTATGTCACTTTCGCGCGCAATGACATCACATTTTTTTCAGTGTACCTCCCGCCATCTTAGAATGACATTTTGACTTTTGTTCAAATACGACGAATTCTTGCTCATGTTTGTTTTAATCCATTATACCAGAGGAGTGCAAGAAATCGTTTCAAACCGAATTAGTGTCAAATGAAAATTTGGGTGCAATTTGATTGTATCGTTTTTACACTGTAAATGGTTTTGGACAGTGTATAGTCTAATATCCAGAAAAAATAGGTTCATTTGTTAAAAAAATTAATTATTTTCAAGTAGTTTTAAATTATATTCAAGAAATAGTTCAAAAGAAGTCAATAAATGAGTGATTGTGGGAAAATTTATTAATTTTTCATTATTCATTAGGATAAAATGAGAATGTGTGGTTATGTTGTAATGTTTACAATTTGCTCAAATGGTGAAAAAATCAGTTTTACCATGATTTTTTGCATTTATTGGGCCAAATTCTCTAATTCTGCACCCAAAGTGAGGTTTTGTTTATGTTATTGTTTCTGGTAACCTGCAAAATCTGACCAGCACTTTAAGTGATAAAAAATTTAAGAATTTCTTGTCCGGATGTAAGTTTTATCACAAATTGTTCAATTTGAGAGTTAAATAAAACAATTTATGAGGTTTTCCAAACGGTATTAGAGTCTTTTCTGAATCCAAAAAACATCAAAATATAACCGTGTCAAGTCCAACAAAATACAAAATAAATGTTTGAAATATCAAGAATTTATTAATTTGGGGCCCCATATTAATCATTAGTTACACTTTTATACATATTTAGGTCTTTGTCGTCTTGTATTTTAGTAATTTAACAAATTTTTTCACCCAAAACCTCACAATTTCTATGCCTTGTATCTCCTCAATTCCTGGATATTTCCTGTCCGGGTCGCTAGTAGATAGTCAAGGGGGCCACAAAAATCTTTATTAGCCCCCGAAACTGCTTCCCGGACAATATTTTTGCACATAAAACACAAAAATATTTCTGACACAAATAACCTTAAATTGCTTAAATTTAGAAAAAAAATCTGCATCATTTAGTACTTCCGACGACGTCCGCGGAAAAACACGGACAAAAATCGGACAACTGTAGATTCTGTCTACAGATTTTAAATATAGTTTAAACTAAGCTGTACATATAAACGAGGTCAATGTTTTCCAAGATAATTATGATCTAAGAAAATAGAAAAAAACCATCCATTCTTCATTATCTCTTTTAGTTTAGGCGCTAGGTGAGAAAATATAAAAAAAAAATTGAAACTCTTTTTGTTTCTAGAATTTACATTTTTACTTTTTTCAAATTTTCTAAATAAAATATACAAAGTAGAACGACATATCTTTCAGTAAAAAATAAGATTATTTTAGTCAGATAACTGTAAATCGGTGTTTTTCTTGAAATTGGAAATGAGCTTTCTTGCATAAATATTTTTTGTTGCTTTTTCTCCGACCTGTCACACAAAACTGAGGATAGCAACTAAACGAAGAGTCAAAATGAATTCAAACTTTCAGAAGATGTTAGTAAAGGTACTACCGAGGACACTATAGTTTTTTTTTAAATAAATAAAAACTTTGTAATCGCTGTAAATGTGATTTTTGTGAAGACCGCCCGGAGGCGGTCTTACACGTTAGAGGGTTAAGGTTTTTTTTTTCTAAATAAAATAAAATGTAAGTGATAATTAATTTTATCATCGTTTAACACTTTAAAACCCGAGTCAAAAATCACGTAAAATACCAAATTGGCATAAAATGCCAGTGCAGGTATTTTTAACAAAAACCGATTTTTAATAGTTTTACACTCCGTAACGGTTCTGTAGCAGTTCTAAGACTCATAACTGAATTTTGCAATAAAAATTTTTCACCTTTTTCCGATTTTTTATCCAATTTTCAAACATCTAAACCTATTAAATGTTAACAGGTTATGAATTCTCGCCAAAGAAGAGGTTTTGTGAATCATAAATTTTTAATTTTTCGCTTTTGGCGACTATTTTTGCAACACCCTTTCAATACACGGAAACCACAATAAATATTCAAGATATTCATTATTTTTGATAAGCAATTGCAGTACTTGCAGAATTTATTTTCTGGTCTAAATCATGAAATGTTCCTCGACCTTTGAGAAAAAAGCCATTCAAATGTCCATTTCAGATGTCAAACTCCATATAAAAAAGGAGGTGGCATTTTATGCCAATTTGGTATTCTACGCCCATATTTTGGTTTTTGGATAATTTTTTTAAATCATAGATAAATAGAAAGCTAATTAAATTCTCTATACATTCGTATTATTACTTTAGCATAATATCGAATAGAATTCTTGCTATAAAGCTCTAAACTTAAAATTGGAGTAAAATGCCACTTTGGGTTTTAAAGTGTTAAATAAAAAACTATATTTAAAATCTGTAGACAGAATCTACAGTTGTCCGATTTTTGTCCGTGTTTTTCCGCGGACGTCGTCGGAAGTACTAAATGATGCAGATTTTTTTCTAAATTTAAGCAATTTAAGGTTATTTGTGTCAGAAATATTTTTGTGTTTTATGTGCAAAAATATTGTCCGGGAAGCAGTTTCGGGGGCTAATAAAGATTTTTGTGGCCCCCTTGACTATCTACTAGCGACCCGGACAGGAAATATCCAGGAATTGAGGAGATACAAGGCATAGAAATTGTGAGGTTTTGGGTGAAAAAATTTGTTAAATTACTAAAATACAAGACGACAAAGATCTAAATATGTATAAAAGTGTAACTAATGATTAATATGGGGCCCCAAATTAATAAATTCTTGATATTTCAAACATTTATTTTGTATTTTGTTGGACTTGACACGGTTATATTTTGATGTTTTTTGGATTCAGAAAAGACTCTAATACCGTTTGGAAAACCTCATAAATTGTTTTATTTAACTCTCAAATTGAACAATTTGTGATAAAACTTACATCCGGACAAGAAATTCTTAAATTTTTTATCACTTAAAGTGCTGGTCAGATTTTGCAGGTTACCAGAAACAATAACATAAACAAAACCTCACTTTGGGTGCAGAATTAGAGAATTTGGCCCATTATCTAGATTATTTGTTAAATTCCATAGTAAAAATTGTATTGTATATTATTGTATGTTACATTCAACTTTCAAGATTCCCTTTTACGAGATAAAATATTTTTTGAGGTTAGGTCATACATAACCTAAAATCTAAATTACTCTCTTTAAGAACATGTCTAAAATATGTAAAAGTCAAAGTTTAGTTACATTTGCAAAAAATGCGTAATAAATGTGACTTTAATGCTTAACATCAAACTAACCATTTGGCACAATTAATTTATAGAGAAAAAAAAACCGCATTATAAAAATAAATTAACCTCATAAACCATAAAGGACCTCAAAATGTAATTTAATGGCTTCGGCACACCTTTTAGATCAGGAAAATTTCTTGAAGTTGAAATTGGAATTCTTTTGCATTTGTCTAAATTACTCCTTCGCACTCTTCTTCTTTTTTTAAACATCACAACAAGTTCACTTTAGCTCAACCGAGTTTAGAGTGTGAGAATGAGATAAACATATGCAAAACGTATGAGGAAGAAAAGGATGTGAATTTTGATTTCATGAAATTTTCCTGATCTAAAAGGTGTGCCTGAGCTATAAATAATTGAATGACTCCGGCACACCTTTTAGATCAGGAAAATTTTATAAAATCGAAATTCACATCCCTTTTCTTTCTTAAAATTTAGTATATGTCTATCCTATTCTTTTGCACTCTTCTTTTTCTTTTGAACATCACACCAAATTAAATTTACTTCAGTTTAATTTGGAGTCAAAAGAATAGAATAGACATACGCAAATCTTTTGAAAAAGAAAGGGACGCGAATTTTAGTTTAGTTTAGATATAAGAAATCCATAAGTCCTCGTAAAAGCTAATAACTACCTATGTTTTGCCATTCTTTTCACAATACTTAAAAGTGCACGTTATAATGTAAATCCCACAGATTATACGAACAGAAAATAATAATTAAAAAACTATTTCCTTAATTTCTCAATTAAAGCAAGCAAGATCTGTTTAAACATAAGCGATTAATATTCTCTGATTGGATGGTTTTCAAGGTAAAATGTTGCTTTATCTTTCTCAATAAATCAACTTTCTTTGCTAAAAAAAAGTTGCAAATTCTTCCGAATTTATTCAGGTAAATTGAAGTAAAATAGTGAAGAGTACAAAACAAATAATACAAAAGATTAACACTTTCTGATAGAAATTGTACTTTGGAAGAGTCATTCAATTTCTATTTCACTCATTCATTACTTTTGCAAGATTTAGCGTTGAAATGAGAAATCACGTGGCATGAATGTGTTAGTTGTTTGCATAGGAATGCAATGGAGTATCTAATACTAAAATACTTAACATCTCACCTTCAAATTGACCACCATGAACATGAACATCGTATCCAATGATTCCACCTATTGCTCCAAGAGTTACAAAAATTCCCAGAATCCAGAGGCAGAAGGATGAAGATTTGCTTGATTTATCTACCCTTTTGCTCGTTGTTTTCTCTTGAGTATTCTGTACAAAACAAGGTGAAAATTTAGCACTTTCAAGTCGGCTCCACTCGATAGCTTATCACAAAAGCAATTTACAAAGCGCAACAACAAAAAATTGGGGGAAATGGACAAACCTTTTTCTGTGTCTTTTGCTGTTTCTTATTGGTTTTAGTTGCTGCCATTATTAACAATCTCTATTCTTTACAATTTTACAAAAAAGGCTAAAAAGAAGCAATTTCACACACAATCAATTTTTCCAGTACGATGATTTTGTAGTGAGAGCCCCTTGGTTTATTTAAAAGCCGGGGCAAATTAATGAGTTGATAAGAAAAATTTGTAGTCTTTTTTTTTTGCATACTGCCCTGAGCTTTTCAATCATTTTCAAAAGACCCAATTTTACCGAAAGCATGGAATACATTTGAGTGTTGCATTTGTTACATTTGATAAAGGAAAGTTTACAATCTTTTGATTACTTTCAATTTTTTATTGACTTATACTAAGATAAATGATATTTGTTTAAAACTGTGTGCAAACATTGATAGTACGATTAAAATGTTCATTAATTTCAATTAAATTATAACAGCAGCGCCACTAGCGGGAGAAAACAGAGCCCTCATGCGGAGAAAAGTCTATCTAATAGCTTTCAATTCGCCAGTAAAAATATTTTTCCTTTCAAAAAAGAAGCTATTCAGTTTTTTTTTTAGATAGAAATAATAAAATAAATGAATAAAATTAGTCCACAAAGCTATATATTCATTTTTCTGCATTTATTTATCGCAGAACAAATAAAAACAATCAAATATCAATGGGATATTTAAATATAATTCAGTGCCAAATGAGGTTATTGGTAAGCTTTCAGATAAACAAAAAAGTACAATTTTGTTTGTTTTTTGTATAAATTTGTAAAGAGACCATGATAAATAATGGATGATGATAAATAATAGATCTAAAGACCTGTCCAACAAATCTAAACTTTACCAAATCGGTTCAGAAATACGCTTTTCACACCCTTTTAAATCCTTGACCTTGAAAAAACACTTACAGTAGACTCTCACTCAATCTGCTCTTTTTCAATCGGAAAATTCATTTTCAATCGGTTTTGGAAAGCTCTCCTGGAATGCAACTTCTCCTTTTAACATCGCAAGTTCGTAAAACTACCGCTAGTGACGCTATAATCAAAATGAAGGCTTTTCAATTTTCTAAGTTAAATAACTCAAAAATTCCTTTGTGCATCAGGCTGAAATTTTAGTATGTTGTAGCCGCAGATTATACCTATCAAACAAAAAAATACTTAAGTCGATCCATAACCCCTGACCCGAGCTATAAGGGGTTAAAGTTCGAAAATTGACCGGTCTCTATCTCCGCTTCTAATTAATATTTTGACCTAAATTTTGGTGTTTTGGTTTCGTCTCGATGAGCACTTTCAGATGGAAGTTCAAAAAGTCACCACAGGTGGCGGTGCGATACCGTCAAAATTCATCAACATTCAAACTCATTTTTTCTCGAAAATTCCTTTGTGCAAATATGAGGGCATGATATGAGGGATCAAAGTTCACGAAATTCAAAACATCATATCTTCTGTGTTTTTTTTTGACCGAATTTGATGAGTGAGGGCGCACATTAAAGGTCTCACTAAACAGGACAAAATTCTTTTACCACCATTACACATAAAATTGGGAATTGTAAAGAATTTTATAAAATCTAATCTAATATAAAATATAAAAACAAAAATAAAATAAATACAAATATAAAATCGAATTTTATAAATTATAAAAAATTTTATAAAGGATTCAATTTTCACAAATTCTTTGCTGCCAGATGAAAAAATTGCACGAGAATAGGTCAAAAATGTAATTTACAATTGTTTGGAAATTGCCGAAAATCTTGTGCAAAAAAATGATTTCAGCATTTAAAAAAGTGGATGTGAATATATCACTGAAAATCCACTTCCTGTATTGTCATTTTGATGTTTTTTTAAGACAAAAATCAACAGAATCAGATGAGCACGGAATAAAATACCATCGATTCGCTGCACCTTACAAAAAATGGTACGAAAGCAAGGATCTTGATTCTCTTTTGTTATAAATGTGATGGATGGTGGATTACAAAGAAATTTAAACTTATGAGACATTAGAATTTATTTGTAGAAGATATGAAATAAAATAATAAATTTTGAGAGAAATTCTGTGGTTCATAAGTCATTCAAATACGTAATTTCTGGATAACGGTATATTTTACGAACATATGCTACTCAGGAGACTATTTTTGTAAAGGATTCAAGTCATCCCACGAATCCTTTTCATGGACTTGGAGGACATTTAGGAGTTTATGAAACAAATCTAAAAAATTAAGGGATAGGGATATGCGATGTTCCAGGAAAAATGTCCTTGAATCCTCCTCTACACATCCTTGATATTATCCTTTGATATCAACATCCTAGGATGTACCGTTATTGATTATAAACAACTTTTTTTCAAATATTTCGAAAAATTTCTTAAAGATTTTTTTCTTAAGATATCTCAGAAACTTGACGTGATGAACCACAAGTTTCTTCGGGAGAAATGTTCAGGACATAACAAGGAATAAGAAACTACTCATTATTTTCCATCCCATTTTTGGCTGTTGCAGTGTTATCGGTTAAATCGCCATCTTAATTTTTTTTAAGTCAATGTTGGACCATTTAAAGTCGAATAGTTTATGAGTTATCGACCTGTTCTGAAACTGATATTTAGTTTGGCTACCGGATTTGCTTTATGTTATAGCTTAGAGCTTAGACAACCGCGTGGACCTCTGTCAAAATGAATTTTTGACCTATTTGACCTTGGTTTGAGAAGTGAACTTAGGATAAGTTTCCCAATTTATTAATTTTAAAGCAAAATGGAGCACTGACGTAAATCCTAATCACTGTTTATATGATGTACGCCATGTTTAATAGCCATTTCGTGGAGCAAAATGGCTACCAAATAGAGCTTTCAAGGAGAAAATGGTTTAAGGCGATATAGGAAGTAGAATTCACTGGCTTTTTTCGGTTTCGAAAATGTCACTCATAACGAAATTTCTTAAATTCACTGAACTTATGAACACATTTTCCGATTTTGACTGGACACGAGTTTTAACGATCTCTTCTCTTTAGATTTAGAATTTTAGACTAAGCAATACTATTTTCGTTTTCTGAACACGTATTTTTTTCGTTCAGAATAGGAACTAGTTCTAGTCATAACGCTAACTCTCATAGGCATAAACTTGTTGACTAAACAAAGGTAATTGTGTGTAGAGGCTATTAATTTTAATTATTTTATTATTTTTCTTTTTAAATAATACAATTCACATATAGTACCTTTAATGTACTTAAATTTAATTGAGCATTATATATTTTCTACGGCTTTCTTTGATTAGCGAAACCTTTTCTACTGGTCTTTTAATACCTTTTATAGATAATTAATTTTTGGTGTGAACATTGGTAATCAATCAAGTGTAACGGCACAACACTGAAAAATGGGTGAAACTGGGAACATTTTGCTGATTTGACTGGTGTGAACAAATCAAAATTGTCCACGTTGATCGGGAGGAATATATCGGCCAATTCAGCAGTGATTAATTTTTCATTCTCACATAATCAACGTCTTTTCACCAATACACGCACGATCCGAAAAATCCACTTTCCTCGGTGATAAGAACGCATTTGGGGGAAACATCAAAGGTCAAGGAGCAATGAAAAATACATTCTCAATTATTGGGAATTATATGGGGAGAATTTTGTATGTGATAAAAGCATCAAAAAAAGAGAGGTATGATTTTCTCGCTTTTCTTTCCATTAAAGTTGCGCTTGCGAGAGATGGAAAGACATTAAGTAACAGTTTAATGAACTGATAAGGCTCTCAAGTCTCTCATATTACTTATTAATTCCCTTTTGCTTTTGATAGAGGAATATAATCTAGGATTCTCAAATTAATATTGCTTTTCTCCTTGATCCATTGGCCTTGACTTTGATGAGGTGCAATATATTTTGGAATTTTATTATAAAACTTTGAAAGGCAGTTGAGAGGCAGATGTGAGAGAGAAATCTCTCACAGAAATGACCATTCTTTCAATACTGAAATTGTGATTTTTTTTCTCTCTTTCTCTTTTTCTGTTAAAATGTGAAGTAGAAAGTTTTTTTTTAAAAGTCTTTCAACTCATGAAAATTTGTACTTTCTACACATACAATTGCAATTCTACTTTTTTTTTGGGAATGCATTTGTTAAACGTGTCATTTTCACACAAAAGGTTGCCTTTAGCAGCCGTGCGTTCTCGAAACAACACCTCTAACGAGGGGCCCCCGTACTCTCGTACAAAACTCAACGTACTGGAGTGACGCTATTTTTGCGTCGTGTAAACTTTTCCCACTACATATCATCAAATTTTCCGCCTATGAGTAACCAATTAAAAGTGAATTCAAGGTGATTTTGGTAGAAAAATCACTGAAACACTTTAATGAAGGAAAAAAAAAATCTATAGATTCTTTAGTTAAATGCGTTAGTTGTAGATGTTATTTTTTTTGCTCGTCTCAAAAACTGGGCAGGGAAGATGCTAAAAACTTCCAGCACAAATCTCTCTCATCAACTCCTTTTTGGTCACTTGGTACACTTACAAATCTAAATTCTTAGCAAATAGTTTAACACAAGTCAACACAGACTATTTTTGCTACACAATTCTCGATGGGCTATGCAAAGATTCAATAACAAAAAAAATAAGATTTTGAAGCGAAAACCGATCAATATTCTCTCAACACACACACGCTCCAGTCGTTTCCACGGGTGCGAAAGCCACTGACAGCCACGCTTCCACAGAAATCTCTCCAGTGGCAGCAATGGATGAGAAAAGCTTATGTGGATTCTGTTGGCGTGGAAGCCGACAGAGTCGAAATGGTTTATTATAAGATACCGCATGTGTTACCAATCGATAACGGCAAACTAAATTTGGAAGGCAAGGTAAAGTACCCTCGAGCCGGCAGGTTCCTCAACTCGGCCAGTTAAATTATTTAACCAATTTTTTAACGTTTTATAGTCAATTTCTATGATATTTTCACTGATTTACGTTATATATAATATAATAGACCATATAATGTTACATCGGTAAGTCCATATTGTAACAAATCTATGTAAATTGAATAAATAGTCCCATTGGCCGAGTTGAGAAACCGGCCGACTAGAGGGTACTTTACCTTATATCCGGTATTTAAAACAGGCCTGAGCTAAAATAAAAGCCGAAGTGAATTTGGTGGTGCCAGTTGGGAATTCTTTGAAATGCCGCGAAAATTCACGTAGAGAAAATGAGAGGTTTTTTTAATGTAAAAATTGTTTAATTCCTTAAAGTTAAGTAATTTTCACAAGAAAATCTTTTTAATAATTTATTTGAATACAGTTATTTGGATAAATTGTGAATAATTTTCGATATTACGACAAAAACATTGAGATGAAATTTTGAGCTAGAAGACACATATTCTTTTGAGCTGTCCCAAAATTCAGGATAAGTTTGAGAAAAACCCTTTTGTACAACACTATTTTGGTTAATAAGGAATGCAAAAGTACATATTACAAGAAGAGACACGACCTGCTAATAAGGATAAAATAGAGAAGAAAATATTTTGTCGCATTTCAGAGATTTTTGCAACTGCAGCGCCGCCAAACGTTTGTCAATTGAGTTATTTGTGTCTCTATCTATCTCTCGAGTTGAATTGCGCGCGACTTAGGAAGCTTGTCATTTGAAATGATATTTTCTTTAAATTTCTTCATATTTCCACAAGATTCAAGTGAAAGAGTGTTTAGTAAACAGCTATCCGTTTTCCGACAAAGATATCAAGAAGACAATTTATTTTTATGAGAGTTTTTCTTTCTATTATGTCTTTTTGGCGCAAAAATATTCATCATGGCACCGTGAATAAGCGGGATTAGTATTACCAGCACGGCTATCTGTAATTTCCATTAGAACTATCAACACAAAATTTCCGACACTACACGACTTTTAACGAGCACAGGTCTGATTTAAAAGAAGATCTAGCCCTACTATGACTAATAATTTATAATTATAATTAATTATAATTATTAGTCATAGTATAATTTATAATTTAAATAGTCTCACGAGTACAGACATCCTTTATAAAAATTAGAGATAAATCATTTAGAACAAACCTTAAGACTAAAACAACTTACTCTAATATTCAAGATACATAATAAAATTATTCACTCCAATCTAAATTTAAAAATAGAACCTCATCATAAAAACACTAGAAAATGTAATACAATAGCCATTTCCAAACCAGTTACAACAAAATATGGATTAAACTCAGTAACATTTTCTGCAGTATCACTATAATAAATTTCAAACGTGACTTCACTTAAACGATCATTTAAATATCACTAATCTTAAAATGTTAATTAACAATAATCTAAAACACTTATTAACTAACTTATTTTTCTCGATTTCTCATCCGCTACTATTTTTCCGAACTAGATACAAACTCAATTTATATTAGAATAACATTTATACATACAACATTTTCTCTAATCAGCATTTGTCGAAACTTCTTGTCTCGTTTGCGTGGCTTGTAATTTGCAGCAAAAATGTAATATTTCTCATTAAAACGTTCACAAACTCTTCCAAATATCCAAAGACAGTGCGAATAATGGAACATTAAATCATTTTAATTCAATATTTGTGAGAAAAAAAAAGTAAGAAAAAATCCCTGCCCATCTGTCATTATTTCAAAACAAAACAAGCCACACGGCGCACAAAATTTATTCAATAAATTTTATGAAATAAACGCTTTTAGGGATAGGGATAAGAGTTTTATTGATTAATTTAGTCAAATAAAGGCGCTTATTATCACCAGAGTAATTGAAATTGATATACAGTAGACTCTTCGATATCCAGCACTTCGATATCCGGGTGACAGCTGCCAAACACTGGCGGTTGATATATTCAAAATTATTTTCACTAAACATGAAGTTTGTCCAGAGTGAATTAAAGTATTATTAACATTGTATCGAAGTTTTTAATACATAATTGTGATAAAAAATGAAACATAAGCACACCATGAAGAAAATTCTCTTTTTCTTTGTCAGACAGAAAATAAATTCACACTGCACAAAATAGAAAAACCGTTGATCATTCAAAAAACCTAAATGTCATTTTGTCCCCCAGTCAGCCGGATATCGAAGAGTCTACTGTAATACATTTTTGAAAATTGTCGTAACTTCCAATATCTCCATACGTTGGAAGTTATGGCTTTATAAACGATGGAAGTTACGATAAAATTTTATTGTGTTTTTTCCAACATATATCTCAATAAGGTAAAGTACCCTGTAGTCGGCCGGTTTCTCAACTCGGCCAGTGGAACTATTTATTCAATTTACTTAGATTTGTTATAATATGGTCTTACCGATTTAGCATTATAAGGTCTATTATATTATATATAACGTAAATCAGTGAAAATTTCATAGAAATTGACTATAAAATGTTAAAAAATTGGTTAAATAATTCAACTGGCCGAGTTGAAAAACTATGGGAAAGTGGCCAGTTTTTAAAATATATTGCGGAGTCACGTTTACTGAGAAACATAGGAAAAATTTAGTCATTACGAAGCTTCCAATGGTATCAAGCATAGGGGTCTGCAATTTTTATTGCCCGTAGAATACCCATAAGTATTTACTTTAATAAAAGGATTTGATGGAAAAGGGGAATGTTGAATGTGTAATTTTGCCCCTAACATTCTCGATCTTGGGCACAGAGGGACAAGAATGAGGATATTCGGGATGCGGTTTTTTTCTGGCATAAAATTTGGAATTTCTTGAAAAAAGGAATTTTGCAAAAGCTTATCGTTGTCGCTCTTACTTTGACAGTCAAACGATCTACGCTTCATCCTTGACTCCACCTAAGATTTCATAGAAAGTGAAGTGACGAAACATCCCCACGTGTATTTTTGTTATTTAAAATGTTAAAAAATAGAGCATAATTTTTGTAACTTTTTCTTTGAAATATTTTCCAAAAATACTTTGTAAGCTAATGAGATAACAATTTTTTTTTCATTTATAATTAGTATAAAACACAAAGAGGAAACTGCAACATCAGAAACCTACTATTATTGATCAATTTTTAAAGAATTGTTTATAGAATCCAAGCAATAAAACTGAGGACATCCATAATTCTTATCAAGATAGATCTAAATGCTGCCCATGATTGCGCAGTGCATCTTTTCTTCTGAAAGAGTGTTGCTTGGAACCTTGTAAAAGTTTACCGTCTTTATTTACCCTAAAATCATTCTTAAAACATTTTAAAATGAATAAAAATATAGACATAGCTTTTGTGCCTTATTTCGGCCACCTTCATTCTCATAGTTGCTTGTCCTTCGTGAATTCTTCCAATATCTTTTTCACGTCATCTCGTTTGTCGTAGCTACATTTTTTTGTTATTCTTTTGCATTGTATAATCTCTAGAGTACGCAAAATCTAAAAGTTCATGGAAATCCGAGGAACAAAAAAGGTGGCCGAAATTGCAAGCTGACCGGAATTTGGCACACTTACCCTATTTCCATTTATTTTAATAATTGAAGAAAAATCTACCGTGTCTCAATCTCAAACTACCCTGTTCCTAACATCTCCGGTCTCCCATATTTATTTATAAAAAACTGTCGACATAAATTTCTATCTTCAGATTTTCTAAAATCAAATCCAGTTTTCTAAAATTAATGAACTTTTCTTCTAAATTCAATCCTATTTATTATAGATAGATATTGGGTTTTAGTAGCAGGATTTTTTAAAAATCAGTGAAATATATGATAAATATCTTCTTATCCGCTATAGAATTTATTTCATTATCATCATCATTTTCAACCACTTATCGCTATCGGGGCGCGACTTGGACTGATTTTAAAAATCATTATTATTATTATTTATCATCTCAATATGAAAAAAACATAAAAATGCTGCGCGAATAAAATATACTTTACGCGCTTCGTCGTAAAAATCAGCTTGCGCGCATTTCGTACGCAGATCCCTAATCAAGCATGGGCACTTTCCCCTAAAAATGTTATGTCCCGTTTTTCTTTTATTTACTTACCAAATTCAATTTTTTTGCACTAAACTTACTAAAGTATTTTAAAATTGATAAGAAACAGCAAAAAACATAAAAGTTCTCTTATTAAAGGAATAATTTTCAAGTGGTTAACCCCCTGATTTTGTGGAATGCTTTTTTTGAATTTGAAATTCAACCGTTACTCACCTGTTTGGCCTTGTTCTGCCCTTGATGCCGATTTTTGGCTGAATTCTCATCTTCTCTTGCCCAATTCGGTGCAACAGTCCTTAGGAAGTCATTCAGGGCCTTATTCCCTTTCATGGTGTTCCCTTGTTTGGACTCCCCTGTGGATTGAAGAAAATACCCTGGTAATGTGGATGATCAAAGGAAATTAGGAAGGATGCCTTACGAATGTAATTGAGGAGAGCTGTATGTTGCTGATGGAGCTTCTTGTGGTTCAATTCCCACAATTTCACACAGTTTGGCTCAGTCTTTAGACATTGCACGAGGGTGAAGTGATAGACACTGGGTGACTCACTAGAGAGGTTCTTGAAGAGAGTCAGGAAGATGTTTGATACATTCTTCGTGCTCTCGACGTAGAGTTTCTGCGAGAGAGAAAAAATTTAGGGATTTAGCGAGAGTAATTTCTTTGTAGAGAGGGAGATTTCTTACGGATATCATAAAGGCACTTTCAGGCAAAAGATTCCGATATGTTGACGGAATGGCATTCCGTGGTTTCATTAGGGTATCCATGAGGTTTAGATACTCCTGAAGAGTGAGTTTGAGGCTGCAATTAGGGAGAGATTCGGATTATCTGGGTTGACGAGTAGAAAAAAAATTAGTTACTAACGAGGAATTTTCCGGAGCCTTCTGAAGAATCCTGAAAATGTAATCTACTACGTATTTGGAGTAGTTTTTCATCTCAATCACAGGCACCATCATATTCTGCCAGACGTTGATGCCCACTTGGACATCCCGGAAGCCACCCTGACCCAGAGCCCAGAGCAAACTCAGTCCAATGGAGCTCTGGTTGAGGTAGGAATTGTGAAGGACGGCATTCTTGGCAAAGTTACTCTGGCAAACAACGGGATAGCGCAGGGCAATCAACTGAAGGATGATCTTGGTCCCCACAACAGGAAGGTTTTTATTGAGATCTACAGCCAAGGATGTGAGGGATTGATCGAAGAAGTACTGAACATTTGATGGTCCAGCACTCTCCAATTCAGCATGAATGAGCTTCTTAAGGGATTCAGGGATTACATTGGCTGGATAGAGGATAGGTTTGCACACAAAGACTGCGTCCACGTCAACATTGAGAGCCTCATTGAGGTAAGAGAGTATCTATATAATGTATCAAAAAAGGGAGAAAGTTCAACGTCATCAAAATTTGTAAAATCAAATCCCAACTCAACTGCCTTCAGCCACACAATGTGGCTATTCTTGAAGTTCGTCTTGAACACATCCAAATGGAACTTCAGATCATCTACGGAGAATTCCTGAAGAGCAGCTTCCAGATTCTTGAATTTCTTCTTAACGGGTTTCTTCTCTTTCTCCACATTTCCCGCCACTTTCACGGTCTGGGCTTTTTTGGCAGATTCCTGGGTGACTTTGCGATTCTCCTTATTGTCCTTCCGATTGTTCTGGCCTGCAATACCCCCCAAGAAGGCTCAATTGTTCAGGAGGTTCTTCCTAACCCAATCTCTCTCTCAAAATCACTACGCACCATCATTGATCTTCCGGACAACGGGAGTTTTTGTGGTTTCCTCGTGGAATTCCTTAAGTTGGGCATTCTTGGACTTTGCCTGAGACTTTTTGGACTTACCTACAACTTCCCACTGGAGAGACATGCTGCACTAAAACACGATGGGCAAACTAAAAACGCAAAATAAAAAAAGAGAACGGAGTGGAAAGTTGACCGATAAAATCACTAGCCGGGGATGATGACTCTGATGACATGTCATCTATTTGGGAAATTTTATGGGATTTTTTTCACCTGCTTCAATGATTGATCTCCGCATTTCTTCACTTTTCTTATGAATTTTGTTTAATTTTTGCACAATTTACTGCTTCATCTAAATGGTACTTACCTGGTAATCTGTGATGAAATTTCGATGGAAGCCATGGAAGCCAAATGACTTCTTTTATGAGAACCTTAAGAAAATCAGTTACTTTTCAAAAGTCATTTTGGGATATTTTCAAAACCTCGTGGCTATTCACAGGGCTATTCACAAAAGTCGCAGAGATGCCAATTTTGCAAGTTCAAGGTAAAAATAAATCGCTACTGATCTTTGAGAGACAAATTCTGAGATGGATTTGTGATTCAGTGAGAGAAACAGTGGAGAGTATCGTATCCGGATGAACCAAGTCGGAAGTCCTCTATGAGGAGCCAGACATTATGACCACCATCAGAGAGCACGCAAAATCAACTGACCTTGGATACATGCACCGAATGCCAGCGGAAAGGATGCCCAAAAAGCTAAAACATAGCCTGAGGGGACAAAATGAAAGGATTCCTCAGAAAACGATAAAAGGAAGTAGTGAACAGTGTCCTTAAAGAGCTGAGTGTGTTGAGATGATGGGAGATGGGAGTAGTCAAGACTTGAGAAGGTTAGTGAGAGAGACCCGGTCCCTAAAAGGGACGTTTACTTTAACCCTTTCTTTAAAGACGATTGGAACACCAGTGTCCCATAAAGAAAATAATTTTTCCTGACTACCTAAAGTTATTACTGCTCGAACTCAAAGAGAGAGCAGTTATGTAATCGTCTATTTTCCAACTTTTCGCTGTTCTGGAGCTTAAACGGTAAGAGATATCGACTTCCAGTCTTAGATGACCCCCAATAGAAACACAAAATCTCGACGTTTTTTTCCCTCCCCATCCCCTCTAAAACCATGTTTTTTCGGTTTTTCTCAAAATTGGCCCAAGCTTTTTCAATGATTTTCGGATATGTTTTAGAGGTACAGGTACACGTACAGTAGACTCTCACTCAATCGGCTCATTATCAATCGGGCGACAAATTTTGTTGACAATTTTCACGTTTAATTATGAAGCTAATTCGCTCAAATTTGCTGTAGATCCTCTTATTTTATCATGATTCTTTATAATTGAGCGCTTTTTGTGGAATTTACAAAGGCTTTGTCGCCCAAATCTATCGATAAACCGGATGACATTTTGCCCCATATTCCCGATTGAGAGAGAGTCTACTGTAGTCCAGGCGAACATTTCGCCCAAACATACTTATGAGCGGAAAATTCGCCATTTTGAATTATTGAAGGTTAAAGGTCAACTACTTTGGCGGGCCCATTTTTCAACCGATTTGGTTAAATTTGGATTTTTTGGAAAGGTATTGAAATTTCGAACCCGGCTGCATCAGCCTCCATCGGCAATTAACCGGTTAAGTACCGATTTTTTTTAATAATTTTACATCCGCAATAAGTTAAATACCCTTAAAACATGTTTTTTCGGTTTTTCTCAAAATTGGCCCAAGCTTTTTCAATGATTTTTAGATATGTTTTAGAGCTAGCGCAGGCGAACATTTCGCCCAAACATACGTATGAGCGGAAAATTCGCCATTTTGAATTATTGAAAGTCAAAGGTCAACCACTTGGCAATGCTCATTTTTCAACCTAGGTTAAATTTGGATTTTTTTTGGAGAGGTACAGCAGACTCTCTCAAATTCGGGCATTTGGGACCGATATGTCAGCCGAATTGGAGATAAATTCGGGCGTCAAATTAATTGAAATGCAACGATTTTTTATTCATCTGCATACACATTATTGAGTTTACATACTGTAAATTTCATGAAAATTCCTTGAAAATACAAAATCACATCAAAACTAAAACAAAACCATTGCAAATTTGAGGATATTTGTGTCATTTGATAATCATAATCAAACTTGAAAAATGTTAACAAACTTTTTTAGAATTTAACTGCCGCCCGAATTTAAAAGTAGCCCGATCTTAAGAGCCGAATAGCGAGAGTACTGTACTGAAAATCAGAAGGAGAGCAACTCCAAATGGTCAAGTCCAAGTGGTAGAGCACTTACTCTATGTTGCAAATGTCCCGGGTTTGAATCCCCTTTAGGTCACTAGGATTTTTTCTGACGTTAAAATTACATCCAGTATGCTTCACTGTACTTGATTACATGGGGCATGGGACTGATAACCCCATCCCTGTATAAGAGAAAAATATTTGATGTTCCGAGCTCCCCTTGCGGGAAGGCCTAAGTTTTTCTATGGAACGTTGTACCACCATTATTATATTTATTTTAACGTGGTCATAAACTATATGAAAAAACTAAATGTAGAATATGTAAATGGACTCTTAAGAAAACTAGAACTAGTGACCGAGAACTGAGAAGGAAAGTATTGAAGTGCGTTTAAACTATCCCTGGTATTTCTTTCCAGGATATGATTAGAATCATAAGGTAATCATGCAAAATTTTTAAATCATGCAGAATGATCCGCGCAAGAGAAAGCTATAGGTCTTTATTGTGTGGTAAACATCCAAATTGGTATTTTAAGCAAAACTTCATAGTTATTAATCGTATCGAGATATTTGTTACAATGCAATCATTTTATATTGCTGTTGTATCCTGTGTTGGAAGAATCTGCTAAGTCTCCTATGTGTAGACCACTCAGGAGCGCCTTCTCCATAGTGTGGATACTTTTTTCATGCTCCCAGAGTATTTTTTTGGGTACAAACGGTGCATTTTATTACGTTTTATCACAGTGAAAATGTCTTTCTAACATTCAGTTGTCCGCACCGGGCGAGACTCGAACTCACAACTTTGAGAGGCGATTCAGAGATCTCATCCGCCCATGACACAACGGTCTTGTCTATTGCGCTACTGAGATCCCCATTTGATAACTAAAAACGCTAAAAAAAAACATGCAAGATTGCTTTACGAATGTATTTTGAAAAAATTCAACGGATGTATTAAAATGGACGATAAAATTAATATAAAAACGAACTTTGAGCAACTTTCCGGTCAAAAGTTTTATATTTTTATTTCCCATGGTGATGTCTCAGTCTTGTATGAGTTCGTGTTGACTGAGAAAGTAAGGAATATGCAGTCGTGAACACAAAATCTTGAAAATGTCTAGAAAATGTCTTTTTCTAGACATTCAGATTTTTGCACCGAACGGGACTCGAACTCATAACTTTGAGAGTCGAGGCAGAGATCTCATCCGCCCAAGACCTAACGGTCGTGCCTATTGTGCCACTGAGATCCCCATTATAATTGTATTGAAGAAGTACAAGAGGCTTGCTTCAACGATTCTTCTTAACCCATTCAGTCAATGTACCAGAAATACTTGAGATAGAATGTTCAAATTTTGGGATTACTTTCTTACGGATTAATAGATGATTTTTTTTTAAAAGAATAAATGTTTACCTATTATGGGGGCGCGGGGAGCCTCTGTAAAACACACGTCTTAACGGTCACCGAATTTAAATTCTGTGCATTAATTCATTACAAACTCTATTGCTTTAGATAGAGTAACTATAGAAAACAAATTGGCAATCAGAATTCAAATCAGGAAAGAAGATGAAGGCCAATTTTAACAAATTCGACGGAATGTCGTATTTTGTGTTCGCCATTTTGAGCAAAAATTTTCCATGACTTTCCGCGAAGCGAGAAAAGAACAACAAAATGTATTCCCATCTCTGTCGGACTATTTTTCCCAAGTAATTGAAGGACCAAAGTTACTAAAAATCCATTCCCGACATCAATTCGGATAACAATTGCCCAGGAATAAATCATCTAAAATTGCTCAATTTGTGTATGATGTATAATACCATGGTAAGGAATGGGTTAAACTTACGACAATCAAGTGGTCAGCAATTCTAGCTAAAATTAACTAAAGTGC
This sequence comes from Phlebotomus papatasi, assembly GCF_024763615.1. Lineage (NCBI taxonomy): Eukaryota > Metazoa > Arthropoda > Insecta > Diptera > Psychodidae > Phlebotomus > Phlebotomus papatasi. The sequence continues at coordinate 99,321,139 of NC_077223.1, forward strand.
ATTTCTTTACTGATCCTCCTAAATGTATTATTAAACTTAGCTTGTATAAAGTTAAACTGAACAAAAATTTGACCTATGTAGTAAAACAATATCATCTACTAGACTAAGATTATTATTTAAACTTTTTGTATTTAGTCAAGTGAGTCAAGCAATCAACACAGTCGTTTGCCATGGGATTTTTTGTCATATCGCGATGTGAATTTGTGTTTGAAAAGCGGCATACATGCGACCTATAGCGATGGCTAGCTATCAAATAGATAAGTTTTCCTAAACTGCCAACCACTTTCGCAGTTTTCTATGACTTTCCGGACTGAATAGAGGTGTCTAGTGAAGTGAAAAGCTGAAGATGAAAGTGAACAGTGATTTGCAAAATGAGCGCCGAGGAGCTGGAATCAATTCGGAGGAGTTTGCTGTATTCTGGAATGATGGGGCTGACAACTTGAGAGAAAAACGCTGGAGAGGTGAGATCCAGGGATTCCTTATAATGTAGAATGATCCCGTGACGATGGGTAATTTCAGAGAATTACTTCCTCCGCGATGGATATGAGAAGAAGTTCACTGTTCCGGATAGCTACTTGAGCCACAAGGAGCTCTATGAGAGAGCTGTGGATAGGATGGTACATCGTTTTCAGAAGTATAGAGAACTTAAGGGAACAAAACGTTATCCTGAGACTGACTTTTAGTACGTGAGACTTGAAGAGATGACCTTTGGGCTGGTTAATCTAATCTCTTCATACTTTGTTCCATTATTGTAGCGATAGCGTTAGATTATTGGACCAATCTGGAGTGACTTCTGCCTGGTCACCCTTCACCACTCACCTGTCCATGTTTGTGACCACAATCATGGGTCAGGGAACGCCAGAGCAGCAGAAGAAGTGGCTGGACAGGGCAGCTAATTGCAATATCGTTGGGACTTATGCTCAAACTGAACTTGGTCATGGAACCTTTGTCCGGGGATTAGAAACTACCGCTGAATATGATCCTCAGACTAAGGAATTTGTCCTCAATACACCCACGCTCAATGCATTTAAGTTCTGGCCAGGAGGAAGTGAGTGTATAATCCTCATTTCCATTATTTCTTTCTAATGCCTCTAGTTGGCTTATTTTAGTGGGATTGACAGCTAATTATGCCGCAGTCATCGCTCAATTGTACACCCAGGGCAAATGTCATGGAGTTCAGTCATTCATTGTCCAACTACGCGATGAAGAAACTCACATGCCACTTCCTGGCATCACTGTTGGTGAAATTGGTCCCAAACTCGGCATGAATGAAGTTAATCAAGGGTTCCTGGGAATGAAGAATGTTCGGATTCCACGGGAAAATATGCTAATGAGGAATGCTCAGGTCCTGGAGGACGGAACCTTTGTCAAGGCACCTGTTTCCGTCCTGACTTACGGGACAATGGTCTACGTGAGGGTACTTATTGTTCAGGATATTTCCAATAGCCTTGCCAAGGCAGCCACAATTGCAACGAGATATTCAGCTGTCCGAAGGCAGAGTCCCATAGATCCCAAGTAAGTCGCATCATTCCTGAATGTCTGCAATATCTACGAAAAAATTCTTTTTACAGCGACAAAGAACCTCAGATTCTGGATCATGTGACCCAGCAGAACAAAATCTTCCCTCTGATTGCCAAGAGTGTCATCTTTAAAATGAGTGGTAAAGTCCTTCTGGACATGTACCAGGTTGTCCTGCGGGATATCGATGAACAGAAGTTCGATGGTTTGGCTGATTTGCATGCTCTCTCATGCTGTCTCAAAGCCATCACTTCACAGGAGACCTCTACTGGGATTGAGGTTTGTCGTCTGGCTTGTGGAGGACATGGATACCTTCAGTGTTCAGGCTTCCCTGGGCTCTATGGAGTCGTAACAGCTGCTGCCACTTACGAAGGAGAGCATGTGATCCTCCTCCTTCAGACAGCTCGGTACCTCATGAAAGCCGTCCGGAATCCTGACATGTCTCCCACTGTTGCCTACTTAAAACGCTATCCGGACTCCCGGACACTTGGTCGATGGGATGGCAGTGCCCAGGGAATTGCGGAGGCCTTTGAAGCTATTGCTGCTGCTAAAACCCACACAGCTTTTAACAGTCTCTCCAGGAGGCTACGCGAAGGTCGAAAACCTGGCCAGGCATCCAATGAATCCTCCATCGAACTCGTTGCAGCTGCCGATGCCCATTGCCGCGCCTTCATCCTCCGAGCTGGCCAGGAATCCATGGAACGTGTAACCGGAACCGTTTCTCCAGCCCTGGCAGCTGTCCTAAAGGATCTGCTGGAGCTTTATGCAGTGGATGCTGCCCAGAAGTCTCTCGGTGACCTCCTGCGCTTCACAACCATCTCGCAGGCAGAAGTGGAGAGGCTCCAGGTGCGCCTGGAAGGTGTCTTGAGTCGCCTCAGGCCCAATGCTGTAGCCCTTGTGGACGGATTTGATTTCCCGGATGAGGTGCTTCGCTCAGCTCTTGGTGCCTTCGATGGCAATGTCTACGAACACATCTATGAGGATGCCATGAAGAGTCCTCTGAACCAGGAACCAGTCAATGCATCATTCCACAAGTACCTCAAACCATTCATGAAGAGTAATAGAGCCAAGCTGTAAAACTCTTTTAAAACACCTTTGTTAACTTAATTTTAGGAGAAATATTCCTGCGATTGTTGGTGAAGGATCCTTCGAAAGGATTGAAAATAAATTGAGGATTTTGTTTGACAACAACTGCAGTTTTTTTTTACTCCTTTAAGGACGATTGGAACACCGGTGTCCCATAAAGAAAATAATTTTTCATGGCTATCTAAAGTTATTTTTTTTTCTTATAATAATTACGTAATTCCGAAGTAGAGGGTTGAAGGAATCTAGGATATTTTTTGCAAGTCTTCAGCTATTTTCTATGTAGTCAAGTGTGCTAATCCGGGCGCTACGCTGTCTGGATCATTTATGACTAATCCACATAAAATAATATTTTTATTTTTATTTCCGTAATATGCACAACACACAATAATTTTTGTTTTGTAAACATGTTTTTGATATTTAAATGAGAGTGAGTGAGATCTAGATCTAGTCATCTCGCTCACTCTCATAGATAATTTTGAGAACATGTTTATAAACAAAAGTTATTGTGCGCTGGTCAATATAGTCACTACAATAACATAATATAACTATTCAAGTTTGAGAAAAAGCAAAAATAATATTTTTATCCATTAAAAAATGAGTGTAATCGACTCATTTCAATCTTGTGCCAGCTCGGTTCTTCACTAAAAATTTTCTAGCAGTGATATTTTCGCTAATGACAGTTGGTTGATTGAAAACATTTATTGTCTTTTTTCTCGTGAAAAAAGTATTTTAAATCCAAAGGTTTAATTAAAAGTGAATTAGCGAAAAGGCGACCCACTTAGTATATGCTGACTTATTTCAGTATTATCATTATTTTATAAATTTTCTTTAATATTTTTGATAATTTTTTTATATTATGTTTCTGAATGAAACAGCGAATAATTCTATGGATTTAGAAGAAGTAAAAAAGAATTTCATCATTCTAAAAACAAGCGTTTAAGTAGCACTCTTCGGAAAACGATCCAGTTACGACACCTTACTATATAGTATTTTTTTAAGCTCAAAAATGACGATTTTTTAAATTTTCATATTGAAAATTGATTTTATTTATTTTTTGTACTTCCAATTTTTTTTAAGCAAAATCGTTTTGGTAAAAGAAACTACAGTTATCAAATACAATAAGTATATCATCAGAAAAATTACTTATATTTTTGGGTTATTTTTGTCTCTATCGTTCATAGTGGCAAAAAATACACCAAATCAGACTTTGTTAGACTTTCTAAGGTTAAATGTAAGACCTTTTACGGATTTTATTTTTTCGGTTTCATTTTTATTGCTGATTTTCGGTCAGAAAAAACTGTCTCGTCGTTAACGGGTTAAGCCGATTGTGATTACCGGTGTTTATCGTTCTTAAAGGGTTAATAGTGGGCGGAGCCGTAAATCTTCCACTCTTCAAAAATTAGACCACGCCTCAGAATAAGACTTGTGTGTAAAAATAAGGATACTGTGATTATTAATTAAACATATGCCTTTCCACGATAGCTCTAACGATTTTAGGATGGAGTCCAACTACTAAATACTCAGATGAGAGACAATACGTATAATCACAAATGGGCGTGGTTTCTGAGATAATGTGTAATTACTAAATACATGATTTGGAAGTATTTCGAGAAAGTAAATTTTCCATTAGTAAAAGATTTCCTCGAGGCATACTAAACTAACTTTACTGCACGAATTTCACAGAGCAGTATGCAATCCCTCGGCTTTTTCACCCCCCTGGGACCGCTTCTCATCATACATATTCTCACGTTTCGGATGATTTCTGAGAAATGATGTTATGCTGTTTGTCCGTCAGATTGTTACCTCGCCTAGATGCCAAACGGTTAGAGTTAGAGGATTGGAATGTTTTATTTTTATTTTTAGATAATGTTATAATTTTAAAGGTCGTCCAGGTGTACATCTCGTCCTTATACGAAAATCCTGTTGAATCAATATTAACAACGGTTTTTCAAGGTCAAAGATTAAAAAGGCTCTAGGAGAGACCGTATTTCTCAATCAAATGGTATCATGTTTAGGCTCGTTGGGAAGGTCTTGGAATTCTTCTTCTTCTCTAAGCTTTATATCAGGTGCCGGACATCACTTAACATCCATACATTCCGCTTGGAATTCTTTACAAGCCTGAATCGGGCAATGAACCGATTCATAACCAAGCGCCTGGCAAGTTGGCCTTTTTATATGGAGCTATTTGAAGCCAATTCCTAAATTGATCTCGGACTCAGGTCACAGTGCTTCAAGGAAAAAGATTATTTAAACAAAAATTTAGTATATTTATCCCTCCATACGGAAAGGTATCTTATAATACGGAAAAACTTCTCACTTTTTAAATATTTAGCATAACGATCACGAGTGCAGAAAAATTCCCATACGCATTTGTATGTGAAAGTAAGAAATTGGCTTCAACTTTGAAGGCCACTCGCCGTTCATAACAGATAACGGTTAAAATCGGTTGAAAACCGGTAAACGGGAAATGATGCGATATTTCGAGGTATAGCGTTTAATTTACGAGTTCGAACACTGGGCTAAGCCTGGAATGCTTTGCCACCTGTTTTCAATTACTCTATTAACGTTTTTTTTTTTAATATAAGCACATATAGTTCTACAGGAGGCACGGCCTAATTAGGTGTGATTCTTTATTTAAATACCCTATTATAATTTAAATGATTCAGATAATTAATTTGGTGTATTGTAACATTTTCTGTTATTTATACAAAAGAACTTTTTTTAAAGTTTATTCGACTGTAAACACATTGAATAAGTCCCACCTGAGTCTTACTTCTAGGTCTCTGACTTATTAAATGATGTGACATGAGTAAGTTTTAATTCTTTAATAACAACAGGAACCTTCCGGAGTACCCAATTATACTGCAAAAAGTTACTTTTCTTGTTTAGAATCTCACCAAATTTATTACAAATGATTTTCGCTATTGGATTAGAAAAAGTGATCTGTATTGTCGGTATTGTCCGTCCATTTAAAACTTGAAGAAGTTTTTTTTGGAGATTAGAATGATTATATTTTCTTATCTCTGAGAAAATTCTTTAATAACAAAAACATCAGTTATATTATTAAAATCATTAAAGTGTTTTCGCATGTTTACAGTATAAATTATATATTAAAAAAAAAGATATTAAAAAAATAAAATAAAAAGCACAGTACAGACAGTGAAACTACGTATAAAAATCATCAAAATTCTATAGAGAGAATTCTATAAAAACACTTAAGTTTATAGAAATATGGCTTGTGTTGCAGAATTACATCTAAGAATCACTAGAGCATTGCTAATCCTTACCCATAAGGAGTTGAAAATGTACTCATTAATGAGGCTGAACAAAAATGTCGATATCTGACTTAGAATTTGTTAAATATTTTTTCTTAAATTGTCAATCCCTAGTTTAATATTCATGTAGAAAAGACTCATTAATTTAGAATTATGAGAAGCACTCCTATATATAGCCTTTGTCCTTAAATAGTCAAAGGGGCGTGGTTTAAATTGTTTTTAGGCGGAGCGTTCTTAGGAGGAGCACTGTTCTGCTATATTAACTATCTGCAAAATAAAGCGAATTTTGAAAAACAATTTCGTAACGATCCATGCGATCAATGTTGTTTCAAGAAATGCTAAAGAATTTCTTATTACTTAACATTGAGCAGCTCTGTATTTCTTGAGCAAACTTGTTGAACTGTTTCCCTCACGCACACAACGACTTTCTCAAATCATTCCGATCTTTATTTTGTAAATATAACTAAATGTGAAAGTGGAGGGGAATAGCACAGAAGAGCGATTAGAGCTTGAACGACTATTTTATCGTGAAGTGTCAGTGCGCGGGTATAAAGTGGTCGAGGAGCTGATAAAAGATTGTCTCAAAGGTTGTATCAAATGGAGTCAACACGAGAGTCTACGTGATAATTACTTGGCAGTTTCTTCATCTTCGATCATTTGGTTGGAAGACTTCAAAGCAGGAAGATGGGCAGAAAAGTGAACAAGGATTTGGTCAGAGAGCGAAGCAATGCTTGCTTCAATTCTGGAGAATTCACTGTCTGGTGGCACGGTGGAAGTGAGAATGTGGCTGAAAAGCGAAGAAATGGTAAGTTCAATAAATAATTTTTTGGGATTTTTCCACTCAAACTCTTGCCATTTCAGAGAACTACTACTTCAAGCTTCCAGAACTCGAGCCCAAAACTCCAATTCACTACCTTTCTCACAAGGAATTGTACGAGGAGATTGTGAGACAAAACACACTAACCATGTCTCAGATCAAGGAACTTAGAGCTCCTCCTGGACAATTGGATCATCAGTAGGTTTCCTAAATGCTTTTTCTGAAAACTTCTGAACTTTTTAATTGATCTTTTAGGAAATTGATCCTCAAACTTCGAGCTTCTGGAGCTGTTGGTCCTACTAGTCCCATTGGAGTTCACTTTTCCATGTTCATTCCCACAATTATGGGCCAGGGAACTCCAGAGCAGCAAAAGAAGTGGCTGGAGAAGTCCCTGAGGTGTGAAATTATTGGGACTTATGCTCAAACGGAATTGGGGCATGGAACCTTTGTACGAGGACTCGAAACTACGGCGACTTATGATGAAAATACCAAGGAATTTATCCTCAACAGTCCAACTCTCACGGCACTCAAGTGGTGGCCAGGAGGATGTGAGTATCCCCTTGTAGCTTTTACTATCTCAATTTTATTACTCCAATTGCTCCAACAGAGAAATATCTCTCAAGATAATTTTAGACAGAGATAAGGTGCGTGTTTAAAGATCAACAAATAGCTTGAATTATGAGATTATGGATGCTTTCATATAATTTATTTGAAGATTTTTTAAGTGTCACTGTGAGAAATTCGAAAAAGTTAAAATAACACTACGGAAATGTTAATTTTACCCTGCATTATTGATCCGAAATCGGTGTAAATATTATGCTTTTTAGGTATATTATGGGTTAAAGTTACCCTTTTTCATGTTAATTTTACACTTAATAAGGTGTAAAATTAACATTAAAAAATGTTGATATATTTTTACACCTAAATTATTAAAAAAAATTCAGGGCTTACACTTACGTTAAATCTCAATCAAATAGGTAGGGTAAATTAAGCTAATTCAAAACCTGCTCCAAATGGAAACTCTTCGCTACTCCAAATGGAAACATCATTTTTTCAATGTTAAATACAGTATTAAATTTTTATTTATATATTTTCTATATACCACAGTTTCAATATTTAGTTAATTTTGTTCTAAATAAAGTGAAAATCCATTGATTTTCCTAAATTTTAATTTATAAATTTCTCAGAAAAATTAAAAGTGTACCTTTTCACCATAGAATTTTTCATCAATCAACCATGTTTTCTAATCAAAAATACATTAGGGTGATTGTTCTATATTCATTTTTTTTACATTTATGTAATATTTCTGGCAAAATTATGTGAAATTAAGTATTAATCTTTATTGTTAACACTATGTGAAGTTTTTAAGTGAAATACAGTGCCGGACAAAATTGTACCAATGTTTGAAAATTCTCTATAAAGAATTTAATATCTCAAGATCTAATTTATATTTTAACTGAAACTTTTTTTCTTAGATAGTTTTATTATAAAGTAACAAATTGTGCCTTATTAGAATTTTTTAGGAGAAGTACTAATATTTTTGTAGAGCCTTTTAAAAAAAGGATGCATTGGTACAATTTTGTCACGTGTACCTAAACGCTACTTTTTGTTCTAAAATTTTATTTTATGAACTATTTACGTAAAAACTAATTTAATATAATGACTTCCGGCTGTTTTTAATGCATTTTGCATGAACACTTCCGTATTTTTTTACTTACAACCTAAGTAATGGTATATTTAAGTAAAATACGCTCTTAATGAAAAAGTGTATCAATAAAGGATTTTTGTCCAACAAAATGGCTGCAAAACATGACGTAGGTCATATCACAGAGATCAGACTACGTATCTAGGCGTGATCCAGTGGTAAGACTATCAAATCTGGAATCAAGTCACGGTTTTTTTTTAACCATTTATTATAGTATTTGGGCGAAAAAATCGCGTTCGGCGAGGTCTAAACTGTTAGCTAGCCTTTCAAACTAATCAAAATCGATATCCTAAGCAACATCAGCTTCAGGGCATGATAACTAAGCCATGAATTACCCAGCTGAATAGCCTATATACCCTGTGTAGGCAAAAAAGCAGCGAAATTACTTAGAAAGATTTTACGAACTGATGTAGTATCATAAAAATTAATACCAAAATCGGACGATAGGGCTGTAAGACCATGGAAATATTTACTACTGTGCAAAATATGTAAAATAATCACCTGGGATCGAAAAGATATTGAAAAATCTTAAGAAATATCGGTTTAATTGACGATTGGTAAAAGTAGTTGAAAACTGTTTTAGTTTCTTTTACATTTCGTTCTCTTTCTCTGCTTTACCGGTCATTCAGTCAAGTATTTTATGATTCAGTTATCATGCCCTGAAACTGATGTTGCTTAGGATATCGATTTTGATTAGTTTGAAAGGCTAGCCAACAGTTTAGAGCTCTCTGAACGCGATTTTTTCGCCCATACTATAATAAATGGTAATAAACTGTGATTGGAGTCCGGATTTGATAGTCCTACCACTGGATCACGCTTAAATGCGTAGTCTGATCTCTGTGATATGGCCTACGTCACGTTTTGCAGCCATTTTGTTGGACAAAAATCCTTTATTGATACACTTTTTCATTAAGAGCGTATTTTACTCAAATATACCATTACTTAGGTTATAAGTGAAAAAATTCCGAAAAAAAAGTTCATGGAAAATGCATTAATAACAGTCGGAAGTCATTATATTAAATTACTTTTTACGTAAATAGCTCATAAAATAAAATCTTAGAAGAAAAGGTAGCGTTTGGGTATAAGTAACAAATTGTACCAATGCATCAATTTTTGAAAAGGCTCTACCAAAATATTAGTCCTTCTCCTAAAAAATTCTAATAAGGCACAATTTGTAGCTTTATGATAAAGTTCTCTAAGAAAAAAAAGTTACAGTTAAAATATAGATTAGATCTTGAGATATTAAATCCTTCATAGAGAATTTTCAAACATTATTGGTACAATTTTGCCCGGCACTGTAATTACCTATTTCGTGAACAAAAAGGGTTTTTCTGAAGTGTCTGCAAATGTTTCAATAGGAAACCCGGAAATATGATTTTTTGGGAGATTTTCTTATTGTTTTAGATGGGAAAGGAGAAAAGACCAGGAATAAGAACAAATCCTGCACTCAAGAGCAACTCAACAAAGTTTTGGAAGCCTTTTGTCGCGGTTTCACTTACACTGTTTGTCTCCAATTAGAAACTTTCCCTTGTCTCCATTTGGATTTATATGTTTCCAATAGAAGCATTTTACGCTCGCGTATTTTTCTTGTACTTAAAGTTTTTAAGTTATATCTAAAGAATTTTCACTTAACAGTAATATTCTAGAAGAGTCAAGGAGCAAATTTATGTAATTCTCTTCAGAAAAAATATAAACTTAATGTGTTGAATATTCTGTCAAAGTTAAAGCGTCTGGAAATGGTTATGAGTTAAGACATTTAACCTAAGAACTGTTCTTCTTTTACAATATACTTATTTTTTCAGTGGGTCACACGGCGAATCATGCCGTCGTGATCGCTCAGCTGATTGTCCGTGGCCAAAGGCAAGGAGTCTTTCCCTTCATTGTCCCATTGCGCGATGAAGAGACTCATATGCCTTTTCCTGGCGTCAAAATTGGCGACATTGGAGCCAAAATGGGCCTTAAGAGCACCAATAACGGCTTCCTGGGCTTCACCAATTATCGAATCCCACGCGAGAATATGCTAATGAAAAATGCCCAAGTTCTGGAGGACGGAACCTTTGTGAAGGCGCCTGTTTCTGTCCTAACTTACGGGACAATGGTCTTTGTGCGAGTAATGATCGTCCGGGATATGAGCAATCGCTTGGCTCAAGCAGCCACAATTGCTACCAGATATTCAGCTGTCCGGAGGCAAAGTCCTATTGACCCAGAGTGAGTGGGATTACTCAAATCTTACTTTTTTTCTCTGTTGTGTTACTCTCCCGACGTATAAAGCTAAGAGAAAAAAATCACAATTTTCATATTTTTTCAGTGAGAAGGAGCCCCAGATCCTGGATCATGTAACACAGCAACGGAAAGTGTTCCCTCAAATTGCCAAGAGTTTGCTATTCAAACTAGCAGCTGATCTTCTGATTGATACCTACTATTCCGTAACTAGTGAACTGGCAAGTGGGAATGTCGACCGTCTTCCTGAACTCCATGCCTTATCCTGTGCCCTTAAAGCCATCACAAGTACAGATGCAGTGGCTGGAGTGGAGACTTGTCGTCTGGCTTGTGGAGGACATGGATACCTTCAATGTTCAGGCTTCCCCATGCTGTACGGCCTCGTGACAGCAGCTTTCACATATGAAGGCGAGAATACGGTTTTGCTCCTCCAGACGGCTCGATACCTCATGAAAGCCGTCCGGAACCCTGATCTATCACCGACTGTTGCCTACCTCAAACGCTATCCGAATTCCAAGACACTTGGTCGATGGGATGGTAGTATCCAGGGAATGGTAGAGGCGTTTGAGGCTGTTGCTGCTGCTAAGATTCACGCAGCTGCTAGTAGCATCTCCAGAAGGCTAAGCGAAGGTCGAAAACCTGGCCAGGCATCCAATGAATCCTCCATCGAACTCGTTGCAGCTGCCGATGCCCATTGCCGCGCCTTCATCCTCCGAGCTGGCCAGGAATCCATGGAACGTGTAACTGGAACTGTTTCTCCAGCCCTGGCAGCTGTCCTAAAGGATCTGCTGGAGCTGTATGCAGTGGATGCTGCCCAGAAGTCTCTCGGTGACCTCCTGCGCTTCACAACCATCTCGCAGGCAGAAGTGGAGAGGCTCCAGGTGCGCTTGGAAGGTGTCTTGAGTCGCCTCAGGCCCAATGCTGTAGCCCTTGTGGACGGATTTGATTTCCCGGATGAGGTGCTTCGCTCAGCTCTTGGCGCCTTCGATGGCAATGTCTATGAACACATTTACGAGGATGCCATGAAGAGTCCTCTGAACCAGGAACCAGTCAATGCATCATTCCACAAGTACCTCAAGCCTTTCTTCAAGGGAATGTCAAAGTTGTAATTTAGGGATTTATGAATTTAATTTCTAAAAACCGGGAATGGAATAATTTTACAATTTAAAATTTTATGTAAAAAATACAGTTACCATAATTGATGAAATATATGTATATATTTTACAAGGGAAAAAATTATTTCTTCTTCAAAAATTATTTTAATCGTTTTTGTTACAAAAAAATATACAATTTCTTACTGTAAATGTAGTCGCTGAGGAAGATCTCAAACAAGGATCGAAACGTTGGATAATAAAAACTGATTGTAAACCAAGAAAGGGGGGCAAAGCGTTCCAGGCTTTGAGAAAAATTATCGAACTCGTTACGTAGATGCTATACCTGAAAAGTACTTTCGCATCATTTACCTTTTACCGGATCTCAACCAATTTGAACCGATTCATAAATCATTCAAAAATCCCCTAAAATAGTTTTAAAACTAATAGAAATAATTTTCGCGTAAAAATCAGTTATCGGTTATGAACCGGTCCAATAACGGCTCAAAACCGATTGGAACCGATTCAGTTTTGTCGGAAATTCCAAGACCTTTCCAAGATTTTAACCTTTGATCTTCAAAAACCGTTATTAGGAATGATTCAACAGTATTTTTGTCTAAGGACGAAATGTCCGCCTGGGTAATCTCTAAAACATATCCAAAAATGGAAAAAAAATCGCACGACGCGTTTTCGAGCAATCCCAAAAAACATGGTTTTGGAGAGAAAGGTGAGGGCTGGGGGGTCCCCGAAAGTCCCAAGTCTCTATCTCTAACCGTTTGGCCTCTAGAGCTGGCGACGGTCGGACGGACAGACGGACAGATATCATCTGAAACGTAAAGATTTGTTGAGAAAAGTGGTCTCCGGGGGGTGGAAGGTGGAAATTGGGGGGGGGGGGCGGTGAAAAATCGAGGGATTATATATACTGCTCTCTCTGTAGAGTTTGAGCAGTAAAAAACAGTAGAAAAATGAAGAGTAATAATACCAATGTAAGTAGAATTGAACTGGTATGCCGCTGGCACACTTTTTCAATTGAATAAAATTCAATTGATTGAAATTTCACCTCTTACTCTTTCAAACTAAAATAAGATATGCTTATCTATTTCTGTCAAATGAAAATTCAAATTTCAATTTCATTTTCAATTTCAAATTATATTTGAAAAAAAGAGATAAACATATCTTATTTTAGTCTGAAAGAGTGAGAGGTAAAATTTCAAACGATTGAATTTTACTCAATTGAAAAGGTGTGCCAGCGCCAGTAGTAATTAATTTTCAATTTCATCGTAAGTTTTTATCACTCATTCTGAGAGAGTTGTAAAGGATAACCCCATTCACAAATACAAGAATTGGTTCGAGAGGGCTATCGGACGGAACATAGAGTCCCCGTACGCCCGTACCCATGGCGAAGATCCAAGAGTCAAGATCAAGAGTATTATTATTCGTGTCGAGGCTTAAAACAAATTCATAAATGTCTTGCCCAGAAACGGGCCATATCGAGAGTAGCAGTATTTGCCAACATCAAATCTTCAGGAGCACAAGATGTAAGAGACAAAGGACAAACAAAGAAGTAGGGTGTAGTCACAGAAAACATTACCTTCCAAAAACCTCATCGCCGCTTCTCAAACGATTGAGCACTCTCCATGTTTTCCAGTCTTGGTCGCCACCAGAAGGGATACTTTTCCTGGGCTCTATAGAACCTGGAGGGAAGACGTCCCTCCATAGTTCAAGTCTTGCTTCCTCCGGTGTAGAATCGAGTTTGTTATCAGTTTGGCTAAAACTCTTGCGAGATTTCAGCCTGTTTTGGTTTCTCTCGACTATGAAGTAAATGCCTTGACTCCGTAGAACCCTTAGACATTTCCTTGCTGGAAATGACTTGCCTCTTTATTTATGGAAGAGCAATTCTCGCTAACGGGCATAATTTGGTAACGCGTGTTCTTTTTAAACAGCCACGTCCACTTTCTTATCATGCGCCGAGAGTCAAGAGAAAAGCTATAAGTATCGTAGTCTCCCAAATCCCTCAAATCTAATTAGGGCAAAATAACATTGACAATAAAATACTCGCCGTAGCCTCATCGTATTTCGTTAATTTACGCATTTTCATTGCAATTCTTAAGCAAATTTTCAATTACCGTATTACCTTATCTCATACTCGGTGGCATTAGGTGAAAATAATAAAAGAAAATTGAAGAAATAAAACGAAAATGCTATAAACGGTGAGCAAAAAACTGTACGATTAATTTCTCGTAGTTTTTTTGCTCACCGTTTACCGAATTTTCGTTTTATTTCTTCAATTTTCTTATATTACTTTCACCTAGTGCCACCGAGTATGAGATAAGGTAATACGGTAATGGAAAATTTGTAATGAAAATGCGTAAATTAATGAAATACGGTGAGCATTTTACTGTCAATGTTATTCTGCCCTTAACCCTTCAACGACGAGACACTTTTTACGGATTGAAAATCAATAATAAAAATTAAACTGAGAAATATAATCAATGATAAGTCTTAGATCTAACCTTGGAAAGTCCAACAGAGTTTGATTCTGTGTATTTTGTGCTTCCATGGACGATAGGGACAAAAACAACCCAAAAATTTAAGTAATTTTTCTGACAATACCAATGAATAATATTTTTAGCTGAAATGAAAAATATTAGGTATGAGTATTGTAGTTTTTATTGCCAAAAGGGTTTTACTTTTAAAAAATTTAAAGAATAAAAAATAAATCAATTACGAATTTGAGAATTTAAAAATTCGCAATTTTTGAGCTTAAATATTTACTACATAGCAAATAGCTAGAGACTTGCAAAAAATATTCTAGATTCCTTCAACCTTCTACTTTACAATTATGTACAGGCATAAAAAACAAATAACTTTAGGTAGTCAGGAAAAATTATTTTCTTTATGGGACACCGGTGTTCCAATCGTCCTCAAAGGGTTAACCGAAAAAGAAAACTAACCGTTCGTATACGGGAAAACACTGGAAATCACAGGTGACGATAAAGGTATTACGGTTTATGTTTTTACAATTTCGGAAAATGATTCGAATTCGAAAGACACATTTTTCGCTTCGAAAAAGAAAAGTAATCTCCGTGAAAGTTATAGAATGGTAAAGTTTTTAAAAGTACCTGAGTATTCGAAATCTCTGAGGTCTTCTGGGAGATCGTGAAAACGATAATATTAGTTTTGTATTATAAGATGTTGCCATTAATGCATTAAAAACATATTTTTTTCTTTTTAAGTTATAAGTATATTATAGGCAGTGTAAATTGTTTCAAGACTGAATTTCGGCTGGCCCAAGGATCGAACTGAAGGCCTCTGCGTTAAAAATCTAGCCCGGACATGACCCATTCCCATCTTTGACAGGGAATTTTAGTTTTGGGATTGCCCGATAATTTTTATAATTTCATTGGGTTTTGCTAGAACGTTTTTCTAACTTAAAAAAAATTAATAGTTTAAAAATCACCTTATAAAGACCGATCCAATTATTGAACTTGAAGCGTACTTATTCTTTTCGTACAGAAGTAGATCTTGAAAAATTCGAAAATCTATTTGAAGATCCAAAAAGAGACTTTCTTACTTTTAGATAATTCCGCAAGGTGGCTGAGACACATCCTGTTCGAATTTCGAAGTGCTCAAGTATCAAAATGTGACGGTCTTCACATTTTTGTGAGGAATAAAGCAGAACAACGACGTTTACTGTTCTTGTCCCAGTACACTGCTGGCAATAATCATAGCTCCACTTTTTCATACTGGAAAATCTTTGATAATTTTTTAAAAAAAAATTCTTTTTTGGAAAAAAATAAAAAAATCGTTTGAAGGTATTTCCAAACCGATATGAAAAATCGCCATTAGAATTTCATACCGTTAGAACTGTGAGTACTGTGATAGAATCTTTATTAAAATGGCGATTTTTCATATCGGTTTGGAAATACCTTCAAATGATTTTTTTATTTTTTTCCAAAAATTTTTTTTTTCAAAGATTTTCCAGTATGAAAAAGTGGAGCTATGATTATTGCCAGCAGTGTATTTAATCACTCCATAATCACTGAGTAACTCGTTCAACAGCTTTTTAGTGATATTTGATAAATTTTCCCCACCTTGTTCGAAAATTTTGTATGAAAATTCGAAATTTAATTTGAATTCTTCGAACTTCAACGACTTTTTGTGCAAATAGAGTTCCATTTACCTTTCATCCAAGAAACTATTGGAGAATCAAAATCTACTTGTGATTGAAGAACTTCAAAATCAAAACTTCTTCAAACCAAGTCGCTCATTTTTGAAGAGGGCGTGGCTTAAAATTATTTCTATGCAAAATTTGCTCGAGGAATTAAATACAAACCTTCTGAAAAATATGGGAGAAAACTACAAAAGCAGGAGAAGTTCCACTAATTATTCTGTAACTGAAAGTTTGATTAAAACAACCCTAAATCTATGGTATTAATTTATTAAGATCCAACATTATAAATTTCTCATGAAATTCCATTAGAAAAGAAAAAAAATATTTTGTAAATTATGAGTTAAGTTGTGCTTAAAGTAAATAGTTTTTTATAATCTTTTTTTTTTAACTCTATCGTATGTTCTCATGTCTTTCGGGAATGTTGTACAAAAATTATCCAATCTCAACTTTAGAAAAAAAAATTCCAGGGCACAGAAATAAAAAAAAACAAATTTTAGAAAAAAAAAGAATTTCAGAGGTACAAAAAAACAAAATAAAAATAAAAAATAATAAATTATCGACCCGATCTTGGTAATCATACATTTCTACAGAAAAAATATCTCTTAAATCCACTATAAAAAATATAGACGTTAAAATTGTTTCCAACCTCTTGAAGAGGATGACAAAATGCAAGCAATTGGCAAAGAAATTTTCAACAATTTTATCTAAGACACACACCATTTGATTCTAGGTGAGTTATTTCTTCTCCTTTGAGATATAAGTTCTGAAGTATATTCTTGGACAGAGTGTCTATTCCTGTAAAGGAATCTCTGCCTTAAAAACAGTTGGTAGATGGCAGTTAATGGGATCACAAATCAGTGGCTAGAAAGGGTTTTTTTTATAAAAAGATCTCGCCACTGAGAGTCACTACAAAAAAAAAACTGACAAGTGATTGCTTAAAATGAACTTGGACCCACATTGAAGATGACCTACCTACTGTCCATTTGACCTACCTCTATTCCTTGCTCTCAATAGTGAGAGTTGACAAATTGCCTGGGAATTTCCGGAGGATTCCCAACACCTCCGGCAAGCCGATGGACAGCAGAAGCCACTTCATGGGCTAAAACGGCTGTATCCTCCTTATTTTCGGCCTCAGCATAAACCCGAACCACGTCTTCAGTACCCGAGGGACGAACAAAGGCCCTAGCTCGTGGATATTTGGCCACAAGGGCATTAATCTCTTCCTGTAGTCCTTCAGGAGTCACACAGATGCGCTCAGCGTCAGTCGTGGTGATGACATTGCGATCCGCAACTGAGACCTTGAGCTGCAAATTGGGCAGATCGGTGTAGGTATTCACCCAATCCCGTAGATTCCAACCCTTGGCCAGCAGAACAGTCTCCACGAGAAGCATGTCTGAGATGGCATCGCCAACAGTCTCATTGATGAGATCAATTATTTGCAAGAATGTCTTTGCGGCATTTCGTTGCTCTTCATTCAAACTGAAAAGATTTAAGGAAGAGACCATTGTCAGGATTCTTCCTTATTGCTTACTATACAGTAGCATTATTATACAGTGACAAGATTACGGGCACTAAATTGAAAAATATTACCATTTTTTAAAGTTATCCTGGACACAAACCTTTTTAGATTTTGTATATGTTTTTTCTAATTATTAATTATTGCTTCAAAAGCTTTCTATCATAAACATTAAAAATACAAGCTTAAGTAACTAGTTCTATACTCAGTTGCGAGATTTAATAGAAAAAAATCATTTTTACAAATTAGCCGAGACACACACCTACTTAGGTATCCTAATTAGTTTTTCTAGTTTTATAGTTTTACACTTAAAACCAGAATAATCAGGGACTGGCAAAGACATTGACAGTTTGAGTTCAATCTGAAGATATGAAATTTGTCTGAGTATTATAGCACTCAGAAAAATAATTGAGTAAAACTTATTCGAATCGATGTTGAATTGACTCCTTTTCGTTGTGATTTTCGTTTAACTATATTTGAGAGATGATTTTACTTATATTTAGGTGTAATATTCGGAAGAGTTTTTTTTAAAGTTTTTTTTTCCTAAAATCTACATGAGAAAAGAGTGTAAAGAACTCTTTGTAAGACTGAAAATAACTCGTTTTGAGAGTTAAAACAACTCGTTCTAAGGGCGTTATCACACTTGCACATTAAAATTTTAATGTGATTTACATTAATTGTCGTTTGTGAGCGCCCAAATATGGTATTTGTGTCTTTGAGTCACTTAATATTTCGGGTTTTTCTATTTATTGATAAAGTGGACTTGGCCTGCAGAAATAAGTTTAAATTTACCTAAAGCATAAATATTTTTCACATTCAAAAATTAAAGAGAAAATCGCATTAATTTTTCGCATTAATGCTATAAATCAATTTATATCATATTTTGCGGGCCAAGTCTACCTTTTTATCAACAAATAGATCAAATTTTAAATATAAAATGATTCAAACACACAAATTACACATTTGAACTCTCACCAGCGACAATTAATGTGAATTATATTAAAATTTTAATGTGCAAGTGTGATAACACAGTAAGACTGAAAATAACTCGTTTCAAGAGTTAAAAAAATATTTTTTGGAGTTAAAATAACTCTTTTAAATCCCAAAATGGATAGATTTTGAAATTTTATGTTTTTGTTTATTTTATCATTTTCTTTATTAATATTTTATTGATCTCAAGTTCCCTATATTCCGAGAGAAATATCACGTATGATGCACGCACATGTCTTCATGAAACACTATTAGGAATATTTCTAGTTACTATTCCATATGAACTCTGCCATACAAAAATCTTCTTGACTGAAGTATATTCTTAAAACGAAAACACTTAAGCATATACTTCAGTCAAGATGAAAATTTACATCGAAAAAGAGTAATAATTACATCGATATCCGACGAATTACTTCAACTCGCACGATGTGGTTTTCGATGGTGCAAAGGTACACTTTTAATTTTTCTGAGAAATTAACAAATTAAAATTTGTGAATATGAATGGATTTTCGCTTTATTTGGAGCAAAATTAACTGAATAATGAAACTGTGGTATAGAAAATATATAAATATAGTAATTTAGTACTGTATTTATCATGAAAACAATGACGTTTCCATTTAGAGTAGCGAAAAATTTCCATTTGGAGCAGGTTTTGAATTAGCTCAATTTACCCTATTTTCTTTTATTGCTATTTCTCTCTAACTTGGAAATCAAGTTACGATAAACCTTTTCAAACAATGTAAGTTTGTTTATTAATAACACTAAAGTCGTTTTAAATATTTTTTTAAGAGAGGCCATAAATGATTTCTTTTTTATGCTTTTTACTTATGGACAAAATTGAAAATTGAATAGGACAGCCGGATAAGTGTTTAGGCATGTGATGAGGGAGTTAGGAAAAAAGGGACAGATAATCCTAACCGGCTTATGTAGGTGAGATTCTTAACGTGAGCTAACTCGGAGTGCATGCAAATTCGATTTAGAGCTGAAGTTGGGAGACGCCATTCAGTTATCTTGAATCAAATTCGTGAAATTATACAAATTTTGTATTTAAACCAAAATATCAAGGATTTGGATGAACTGATAGAATAGTGATATATGGATGAAATGTAGACCAGAATGTTCACTATAATTTTCCCATAGAACATGATCTCATCGATTACTCAGAAGCCAAGATAAGCGAGGTTTTTTGTTTCTTAACTCGTTTTTTCATCCAGAGTGCCCCAAGTAGTCATTTGTTGAGCTTCAACTATTTCAAAGAATTGTTGTATTTTGTGGGACTTTCCATTTAAAACCCTATTTTAAGTGTCTTTGTGGAGTAGAGGCAGTCAAATTGGCATCTGAGTGATTTCAAAGCGTTTTTATGGGAAAAATCATTTTTTTCACACTTAAACGGCAAAATCGGAGTGATAGCGTAGTCTGAGCGGAAAATGATGTATGGACGAAATGTAGAGACAAATGTGTTCTACAATTGTGTCGAAGTAATCATCAAAATCGGTTTAGCAACAGTCGAGATAATTGAGGTTATGTGATATTGAAATTGGTTTTTCGACTGTGGCGCCCCTGGTGTTGGTCCCACGAAGTTCAAATATTCTAGAAAGTTGTAGCATTTGGTGAGATCTTTCGTTTAAGCCCTCACTCATCAAAATCGGTCGCATAGAACCGGAGATATGATTTTTTGAATTTCGTGAACTTTGACCCCTCATATCTCCGGTTCTGTTTTAACCACAGCGCGCATACGCACCATTTTGGAAACGTCCTAGACTGGACTACAACATACTAAAATTTCATTAACTTGCACAATGCCGTTTTTGAGAAAAGTGACTTTGAATTTCGATGAATTTTGACGCTATCACAGCGCCACCTGTGGTGACTTTTTGAACTTCCATCTGAAAGTGCTCATCGAGACGAAACCAAAAAGGTAAAATTTAGGTCGCTATGTTAATTAGAACCGGAGATAGAGGCCGGTCAATGTTCGAACTTTGACCCCTTATAGCTCGGGTCAGGGGTTATGGATCGACTTAAGGTTTTTTTTGTTTGATAGGTGTAATCAACGGCTACAACATACTAAATTTTCAGCCCGATGCACAATGGAATTTTTGAGTTATTTAACTTTTAAGATTTAAAAATTTTCTTTTTAAAAAAAGCGCCCCTAGCGGTGGTTTTATGAACTTGCGATGTTAGAAGGGGAAGTGGCATTTCACGAGAGCTTTCCAAAAAGCCCTCACTTTTTAAATTCTGACAATTAGAACCGGAGTAATGGCCATTTTAAGAAATTTTTTTTAGACCCTTATAGCTCGGGTCAGGGGGGTCGGGGGACCTTAAGTTTGGTATTGATGGAAAGCTCTAAGGCCCAGCTATAACATACTAAAATTTGAGTCCGCTGAATACCATAGGGGCGGAGCTATTGAGAAAACAAAAAAAGGGGGGTCTTCAAAATGGCGGAAGGAGGGGTGGGGGGTGGGGGGTCTATGCACCAAGTTGCAATTTTCACCCGATATATAACCTTTGCCGAAAACCGCAAGTCGATATCTTTTTTAGTTTAGGAGCTATTAAGCTCCAAAGAGCGGCCGGCCGGCCGGCCGGCCGGGAACGTAACTTAGCCACATATATATTCGGAATCAGGAAGTGGCGAAACACATTTTGGCCAAATTTGAGGTCGATCGGACGACATGAAATTTTGTTAGGATTATAGTAGGTGAGATTTTGTTAAGAATCTCACCTAATACTTTGGGAAAGTTTGAGCCAGATCACAGGGCATGAAATATTCTTAAAACTTATATTAGGTAAGGGTCCAAAAAGACTCAGGATGATCTTTGAGAATATTTAGCCTGTAAAATATGAGAGTAAAGATTTATCTCAAACTGTCCTTGAGGACTTATAAATTCCTCGATTACCTAATCCTTTACTGCCAAATTTTGCAAGCCAAATAAATATTCTGAAGGATCAGATTGAGTCTTTGCGAGTTCTAAATGTGTAAAAAACTTACTTGTCATCTTCTGCCGTCTTCTTGATGAGTTGCTTGGCATTTTTGCTGAAGATCACAGTCCCATGCCCATTGGCCTCGAAGTACACTCCAATATCAAACTCCGTGGCTTTGTGATGGAGATGCTTGACACCCGTGGGGACACACGCCACTGGAACACGCAGCTGATGCTCAATATAGTCCGTGGAGGCTCCATTGGCATAAGCAGTCTGCACCAGGCCCATTCGCAGATTGATATTGCACACTCGTACAAGTCCCATGAGATAATCTGCTACAAGTGTAGCAATGCGATCTCCATCCAGAAGATGGAAGCAATTGTTCTCGTCCGTAAAGAAATACACAACACGATCAGCATCTCCATCCACTGACACACATCGGGCATTTGCCTCAACCTCTGGCATCCCAATTGGGGCTCTCTGCTGGACTTTCACATAATCTGCTCCGCACTATTTTCGGGGTGAAAGCAAAGGGAGGAGAATGGATTTTCAATAACAACGCAAAGGCGGGAAAAGCTAACCGGAAATTGTGCTGAGCAAATATCAATTAGGGAGCTATAACAGAAGGAAAAGTAAGAGGAAAGTCACAGGAAATTTCATTTAAACTAAATTCATTGAAAGAAACTTTTGCTGAAGACTTCCCTTTGTCAGTTTTCGATTCATTAGCATTTTGTTGGCCTATTTTGCCGTAGATATTATTTGTTGGATTTTAGAAAATTCTTGCAAAAATTAATTTTATTGAAATATTTAAACAATTCGAAATTTCAATAGAATTTACTAGAATTAACTTGGCGAAATCGGACAAGTTTTCTGTATTTGAATTTGATACAACACTCTCTATACGTCCTCTTTTTGTGTAAAGCTTATTAAGAATGCTCCAATTCGTAAGTTTTATGCTAAAATATGACCTCAAAGTTGATTGCATATAAATTGTCGCATTTATTGCGGATCTGTAACATTTTTCGATGAAGTTAATTTTCACTTGTTATCAATTTAAACCAGTTCATTTATCATATAAAAATGTTCAGAAAAATCTGTAGTTCGGAAAGAAAATAACTATCAATTCAAAATCATGGAAAGAAATGAATAGAAATCAGTAGCATTATAACAAATGAAATATTCATCAAAAACAGGAGAAATACGATATCAAATCAAGTATCTTACCGTTTGACCTTTAGGCCAAAAAAAAATTAAGACAAATAAAATAACAATATTTGAGAAAAGTAGGGAAAGGCTTTGAGTCTTCGCATTACATTCTGGTTTCCAACACTTCACATTTTTGCCATATTCATTTAATGAATCAGATAGGACAGATTTATTAAATAAATATAGGATTACGGGAAAAATATGAAAACTTCGAAGCTAAAGTAGGAAAAAGCGCGCTACCTTCGGACGATTTATGCTTCGAACAATTCATTGTTTTCAATGTGTTATAAATGAATTTGGCCTATTATAATATTATATTTTAATAGCTAGTTCAATGCCTCAAACTTTCAGAAAAAACTATGGGTGAAATTTATTCGGAACATATTGAAAAAATTGAATTGTCCGAAGCTTGAATCTTCCGAAGGTAGCGCACTTTCCCCTATGTGCGAAGACTTCCCATACTTTACCCGATCCATTCCCGATTTGGGCCGAGTAAGCTGGGTTGGAAATTTAAAGATTTTTGTAAAATACAAATTTGACCAAATTTAATGTGAAATAATAAGTACCCAGATATAATCTAAATTTAGACTTCGAAATTTGTTTCGATCTATAGGGGAACTAGTTATAAAACATATCCAGAAATAAAAGAAATCGTTAGAGTCGATTAGAGAGGTGAGGAAGAAAAACGCCTTTAGATCGATACCGCCATACCGCCGATGCCGCCCAAAAATTCCGAAAAGCCAAAATTCCGAATGGGTCAATATGCTTGAAAACCAAAATTTCGAATGAGCCAAAATCTCGAAAACGTAAAGTCCTAAAAAGGGACAAAATTATTATACGGATGATAATGTGTGAAATAAAGTTTTCCAACACAAAGAAAATTTCCCTTTGCCTCCAGCAAACGGGGGTGCAATTGCGGGACTACATATTACTATACACGACACTTTTAAGAATTTGGAATTTTGGCCTTTTCGGCATTTTGGCTTATTCAGGATTTTGTCCCATTCGGGTTTTTGGCTTTTCGCGATTTGGGTTTTTTGGGATCTTACCCCTTCGAGATATTAGTCCATTCGGGATTTTAGTTTTCGGGATTTTGAGTTTTCGAGATTTGGACTTTTTGGGATCTTAACCCATTCGGGATTTTGGCGTTTGAAAGTTTGGCTTTTCGAGATTTGGGCTTTTCGTGATGTTGTCCCATTCGAAATTTTAACTTACGGAATTTTGACTTTTTGAAATTTTGTTCCATTCGAGATTTTGGCTTTTCGCGATTTGGGTTTTTTGGGATCTTACCCCTTCGAGATATTAGTCCATTCGGAATTTTGGTTTTCGGGATTTTGGTGTTTGTAATTTTGGCTTTTCAACATTTGGATTTTTCGAGATTTTGGCCCATTCAGGATTTTGGCTTTTTGTGCTTTTGCCGTTTAGGATTTTGACTTTGGGGATTTTGGCTTTTCGCAATTTGGGCTTTTTAGGATATTCACCCATTTGAGATTTTGGTCTATTCGGGATTTTAGTTTTCGGGCTTTTGGCATTTGGAATTTTGGCTTTTCGAGATTTGGGCTTTTCGTGATGTTGTCCCATTCGAAATTTTAAATTACGGGATTTTGACTTTTCGAAATTTTGTCCCATTCGAGATTTTGGCTTTTCGCGATTTGGGCTTTTCGGGATCTTAGCCCATTCGAGATTTTGGCCCATTCGGAATTTTGGTTTTCGGGATTTTGGTGTTTGTAATTTTAGCTTTTCAACATTTGGATTTTTTGAGATTTTGGCCCTTCCGGGATTTTAGCTTTTGGGATTTTGGATAATTCGGGATTTTGACCAATTCGAGATTTTGACTTTTTGAGAACTTCACTCATTCAGGATTTTGACCGAGACCCCTGTATAGAATATTAACTCATGGGGGAGGGTCATCGAAGAACTGAGGTCGATATCTATTATCGTTTGAACTCTAGCCCGGTATTATTATTATTATTATTATTATTATTATTATTATTATTGGTAGAAGAAATGAAGATTTTAATTTTAGAATAATGGTGCTATTCCAATGAAAAAATAGAAGAGAAATCTTTAGGTCCTGCCACGACTGTTTGATGATTTTGGAATACGACGAGGATTGGGGGAAATAGTCGAGACAGAAACCAACACAAAGAAAAATCTATAATGCAGAAGCACTTAAGAACAGTCATGTACTATAAAAAAAATGTCCAAGAGAAATATTTTCTCTTTTAATTTATCATTGGAATAGCAGCATTACCACCATTATTCAAAAGGTAAAAACCTAGTGTGATAACTAAAATTTTATTTATCGTAACAGAGATTTTGATTGTCATTTTTTGATGGTTTATGGCAAATAAAAATTATAAATACATATTTAATTTAAAAGAAATTGTGATTGAAAAATTTCTTTTGTAATAAAGTTGCTTTTTGTACCCAAATGATGAAAATTTTATTGCTGAAAGCCCAAGTTATTTTTAAACAATGTTTACAAGTGTCTACGAAAAATATAAGAGGTTTCATCAACAATACCAAAGCTCGTCTACTATAAATTAAAGAGAGACGGTATAACTTTTGCAAGAATTTGGGACGAGAATTTGTATAACAGAACGATTTTCTTTTAAATCTGAGGAAAATATATTTTTTTATTTGTAAAATAATAACGAGAATATTATTCTTCAAATAGCATCATAATTTTCGATTGTTATTGAGTCATGAGTCAAGAACCTCTCCTCAATCGAAAAAACGTTGTAAAAAATCATGACAAATATTCTTTAGAATAAACTGAAATGCAATTGTTCTTTTTGGAAGGCGTTGGCAAAGAAAAAATCAAAGAGTGACTAACAAAGTGTTTTTTTTTTCTGAAAAAGATTTACTTTGAGGTTTCCATTATACGTTCAATCGTTTTCTTCGCAAAATCAACTGATAGTTAATTAATCAACACATTTCATGCCAATTTCTTATCTTGACTTCAATATAAAACACATTTTCGCTGAAAAAAAAACTAATAAGAACCTCATGAAATGCGTGGGAAATAAAATGCAGTGAGAATATTGAGGATCTTGTTGCGTGTGAAGAAGAATCTTTCAGCGAATTTGAAACATCTGTTCCAGACTTTCTGTGCTGTAAACTCCCCAATTATATATATTTTTTTATTCCCTGAAAATATCATCTCACTCACCTCATGATTAATCTTTCCTTCACCACTGTTGAACACCACAACGTCTAGGCCCCTATCCATGCGCTTGAGGAACTGAATCATCTTTCGCGCTCCCACTCCATTGGCCCCGTCGAAGTAGACGCGATTTGTGTAGTTGCCATGAGTTGTTGTAGTACCCCTGATGTTCTGAAATGCCGTGATGAGTTTCTTGTAGTAGCCCTCTTCTGTTGGAGTACCGTAGCTGCATCTGGTATTTGCTGCAACTACCAAGTAGTGCAGCATTGGTGTTGTGAGGATCCCAAATTCCTTAACACCGCCCTTAAGGGCCACAACCCCATCACAGACCGCCTTTAGTAGCCTAGGACTGTGATAGCGATTGTCCATGCCCACATACACCGTCGATGGAGCAGAAATACAAACATTCTCCTCCTGAATCACCGCCGCAATCTCCTGCTCAAGCTCCTGATCACTCACATTGGCCAATCTCGTGGCCAATTTTTCCCATCTGGCCTCTAACATCTCCCCTTCCGGATCCACCAGTTTCACCCCATTATCCGGCTCCGGATTATGCGAAGCCGTTATCATCACCCCAATCACAGCTCCATTCTTGAAGCGCGATCTCAGAGTTGCCAATAATCCCATCCGGTACATTACATAATCCAAATTCTCTGCTCTATAAATACAAGAAAGAGCGAGAGACACCCAGAATTAAAAAAAAAAAGAAAACTTTCCCACTCAGCATTCCAACTTGAGCAGAGTTATGTGTGGAGAATGAAAAGAAAAAACCAGAGAACAGGAAGTGATTCTTTTGATACTTGTCCCAAGGAAATCACCTTGAGGAATTGCAGACTAACTCGAGATGAAAGACTCTCATTCAATCGAGAATAGCGTTTTGATGGTTGTTACAATTAAAAGATAATTAAATTATGTTTCTCAACTATATTTTTATGGCTTTCCATTTTTGTGATTTTCTTTTTATTAAATCGATTTATAATTTTAGAAACACGAAGTGTAGGCTTGAAGTATCAAAATTTGTACGTGATTGAAGGATTTATTAAAGAGGGTGATAGGTGTAGGGAAGCTTATGGTAATATAAGTTTTAGATATAATAA
The DNA here is from genome assembly GCF_024763615.1 of Phlebotomus papatasi. NCBI lineage: Eukaryota > Metazoa > Arthropoda > Insecta > Diptera > Psychodidae > Phlebotomus > Phlebotomus papatasi. The sequence continues at coordinate 99,347,922 of NC_077223.1, forward strand.
GTTTCAAGGCCTTAATTACCTCAAAAGACTCAAGCTGATTCTCGACAATATTTAGCATGGCGATATAGATTTACCCCAAACTGTCATACATTGATTAGGATCATTGATTAGGATTAGAGGTTCTTTGCATAAATTTCCTATTACTAATCATTCTTCGCTTCCAAATTTTGTAGGCTAAATATTCTTGAGGATCAGCTTGAGTTTATTTGGGCCCTTAGATAAAATTCAATTCAAATTAATTTGATCAATCTCCAATATTGCGACTACCGACTGACTTCACAACTGATCTCATCAGGCAAACGGCACAAAGCTCCTGAATCACTGATCGTATAAGCCGCTTACATTATAACATAAATAATATAAAATAATGTTAACAATACTGAAATGGGCACATATAAGTCACAAGTTAACGTATTTTACAATTCATAAACATAAACTTAACAATTCAATCATGAATACAAGTAGAGATTGCACCAGATCAGTACTACTGTGTCAGTCGTAATCATTGCAAGAAAGGACTGTAAGAAATTTCTTTCGAAGATCAAAAGATGATTTGATCTTCGATCTTTGATTTTTGATGGTTTACAATAAACTCGGCTATTATAATTTAAATTAATACTCCCTCCGTTCCGAAATAAGTCGTACGTTTGGCGAAAAATTAGGGATTAAGGAATGGTTTCACAGAATGTTTTTGTTATTTGTAAATATATTATGTATGAACTATCCTCCATGTTCAGGGATAATATGGGGATCCTATCACGATGGTAAGTTGAGGAATCGATATGTTGAAATTGTCCATTTTTCGCTTTTTTTTTCAAAGATCTCCGGTAGATAGTTAATTACTGCAAGATGGACTGTGATTAACATTACTGGCTAGAATTTGTTCTAAATTTTTAGTATGCACAAGTAGAACTCAACAGTTATTACCGATATTACACTTTTTATATCTCAAATTTTGCAGAATGAGCAATCAAAGAACATCCTTTTTTTTATGTGTTCGAATATCTGGATGCAAAATGGTGAGAGATAGGGACTTGGGACCTCCAGCGGACTACCCATAAGTTGACCCTGGGACCATTTATATGTTTCTCTAAAACATATCCAGAATTGAAAAAAAGGAATCGCACGACGTGTTTTCGAGCAATCCCAAAAAACATGATTTTGGAGGGTAAGAGGAGGGTGAGGGCAAAATAAACATATTAATGGTCCCAGGGTCAACTTATGGGGGGGTCCCCGAAGGTCCCAAGTCTATATCTCTCACTATTCTGCACCCATTTTAGATTGAAAATAAAACGCCAAAAATAAGACATTCGTTCCTCAACATACCATCAAGACTGGTCCCCAATTTTAGTGCTGGACATTAGCAATAGTTCTTTACAAGAGATAATCGTTGATACACAAAACATTTACCAACAAACTTTCCCTTAATCCCATTTTTTCCCAAACGTATGACTTATTTCGGAACAAGAATTTTTCCCAAACGTACGACTCATTTCGGAACGGAGGGAGTATGTCATATGAGTGATATCCATGACATGAGTTAATGCTTGATTCTTTGAAACTCACAGGAATAGAACGAGATATTGATAGCGGAGGATGGTTTTTTTTTTAACCACATTTCAACTAACCATAAACTTTGTTAGTTTCACTATATGCAGAAAAGTTCCATGTATTAATTTATTAACCTAAAAATATGCATTTTCAAAAGTAATGCATGCCTAAGCTCCCCCTCCCCCCCTTTATATTTCGTATAGAAGTAGTAATTAGATAGTTTCGGTATCACAAAAAGATGCAAACAAAACGATTTTCGAAGTACTTGAATTTGTGACGTACATGCTAGCTGGTTCACTACCGGTTCACGACCTATTGAAACCGACTCAGTCTTGCCAAAAATTAAAGACCTATGAAACAAGCCCAAACATTATACCATTCGGTAGAGAAATACGCTCTGAGTATTTTTAACTTTTGAAAAAAAAAAAACGCTATTAGGAATCCATTGGGGTTATTAGAAATTATTCAATGGTATATTCGTATGTGCATGAAATGTCCGTCAGGGTAATCTCTAAACATAATCCAAAAATGAAAAAAAAAATCACACGAGGGAAAAGGCAGGAAAGACAGGAAAGTCCAACGTAGTCTAGAACGTAGAAACGCATTCAAAAGCTGTAATAGAAACAAAAGCGGTGAAAAATACCACATTTAGTAAGGCTTCTGTACATGTTAAAGACATCAATTTTTAGCTGGAATTCTACAATCTTAGATTCTGTATTCATAGTTTCTGACCACTAAGCCAGAGCCCTTCAAATCGGGACTAAACTTAGAATATACACGTTATGACACTAATAATACGCATTGATCACCAATTTCATTTTTTAATCCCACCTTACCTATCTATAAGGTCTTATTGGCTTATAGCCCATTAAAGACCGCAGACTACCAATTTCATATCCGCTAAAAATCCGTTCGTACTTTTCCGCCCGTCGTATAACCGTTTCGGGAGAGAAAACAAAAAGAGATAACAAGAAGCCTTATGCCCTAGACACACTTACGACTAAAGTCGAGAGATGACTCTGTGGAAAATGATGGAATTTGACCATTATTTCTAATATAATTACGCTAAGCCGTCTCTCGGCTAATCCTCAGGTCTGTCAAGGCTATTACGACAATACTTACGACAATATTTTTCGATTAAGGTTAAATCTCGTTGGACGGCTAAAAGTTGGTGATGTCATATACATTCCCTATTCCCTCCCGATTCTGACATTTTGAAACATTACCAAATTTTGTTTTATAAATTATTCACCTCCTGACATACATTCGGACTCAAATTTTAGTAGGATACACCGGGGCACAATTATTCAGAAAATGAAATTTTTCTTTGCTTATGAATTAGTGAAAAAATGTTTAAATCAAATCGATAAATATTCAAATGAATAGGGATGGAGGTGTTAACTCGGAATACATAGTAATTTGCTCAATATTCTTTCTAGGATAAATTTGAATATCCCATGGTGTAATTCTAACTGTGGATAATTTGAAAATTCAACTGGACATTAGATCTCTTGAACGAAAACTAGCTTGACTTTCTTTGACTTCCGTAACCCGATCGACAATAAGTGACAAAATAATTTTAAAATGGCCATAGCTAGGGGAAAGTGGTCTGCCTTTGAATGCGGCAGCCTTTGAATATTGTAATTTTTTCATTTTTCTTTAAAGCATAAATTCTTTTCTTTTAACTATTAGATAGCTATTCATAATCCTCACAAGTCATCAAAAAATGCAGACCCTAGCTCTTATTTTCTAGGTGCTAGGGCAAGAAAACGAAACTGTGCTCTAAACTGTAATTTTGATGTTCCACAATTCATGTGTTTTTTCACTATCAAAATAATTTTTCGAACAAATCTTCTATTGTGAATCATAGAAGGTTATTCTTGGATGGTATTTCTCCAAATACATTTTGATTCAGATGAGACAAATTTTGTGGGTGATAACAGTTTGCAAATATTGCTCTGCGGCAGCCTTCGAATCTTAATGTTGTGTGCCTTTGAATCCTCTCTTTACATACATTGAAACGTCTGACAACTTCCTGTCCAGGAGCAGAATAGAACTCCTACTTTGGTCCGACGAAGGTCATAGAAATACTTATAACATGCTATCTTGCTCCGGCCGGGATGTTTCAAACTGACAATTGGCAACTTCAATGGCGTTATATTACAAATTTTCAAGTGAAAAACAGTGCTTCAGAAAAATGTAAAAAATGTTGTTGTATAATGACTCTTGACTACAGTGATTGTTTTATTGAGTGCATTAGGGTTCATGCTAATCAATTATGGGCCGTTTAATGTTACAGCCCTAATATTCTCAGTGAAAAATTAAGATTCAAAGGCTGCCTAACCACATTCAAAGGCAGACCATGCAGGCTGCCTTTGAATATATCGACATCACATTTTCAAGTTTCTCACCAGGAAAAACTGAGGACTTGCGAGTCCTGAATGGGGTAAGCATAGAAGCTCAATGAACAAGAGAATTTTTTGGTGTAGTGCAAAGTAAAACTCATGTTGTAGTTTACTCTGAAAAAAATCTCAAATTTAGAACATCATTTTTCGTTCAAAGGCAGACCACTTTCCCCTACTGTTCAAGAGTTTGCAGTACAACTTTGCAGGAGGGTCATTTGAAATTAACAAACTTCTAAACTGCCTGTGGTATTTTTTCGATAAAAAAGAAAAACGTAATTTACGAAAAGCCTGAGAAGGTTTTATCACACAAGACATATAAACATGATTTCTTTCTGAATCCGTCTTTCGCAATTTTACCCTATCGGACGACCACCAAATTTTTACTAATTGTAGGAATAGCATATATCTCGGATTAATATTCCAATTAGATATTACTTAGATCTTGAGTGAATTGGACAGGTTTTGTTGAATGCTACAATTCCTCAGAAACCTCAGAACGCCGAAACTTCATACGATTCAAATTCGAACTTTCGAAAAACATTTTCGGAAATTCAATATTATATATCTTGAAAATCGCAATTTAAATTTCGATGAAATTTGATTATATTGTATATAAGTATGAATTACTTCACCATTTGATATCTTTTACCAAACACAGTTTCTTTTTTTCGATGGAAAATATTGATCAATACTTTTGTAATCCACACATTTTCCATTAAGACAGAATATTATATAATACATTAATTAATTACTTTTAATTAATTCAATGTTAACTGGTATAATAAATTATTTCAATTGAATAAAATTATTGATTCAGCAATATGATTGTTATTATTTTTCTAAAGAAAAAAATAAACAAAGAAATCTAAAAGGAAGTCAGTTATGTATTTGATCGCCAAAATATGCCAGAGTCACACATTTCTTAATTAACCAAAATATTTACTCTAACAATAAGCACAAATTCAGTCTTTTCTTTCATCTCGTCATACTTTTGGTAAGATAATATTCCAAATTAACCGCACAATTGAGCGTCAATGGAAGCAAAAAGTGATCTCTATTCACATGTTTCATGCAAACACGTGTTGGCTGCAGTCGTTAATAATGTTATTTGTTTATAGTAAACAAATCCCCATATGAAACCCCACTTGAGTGCCACTTCGGAATCCCAAATGTCCATTGCAAATTCTAATGAGAATTAAATAGTTTTATTTATTGAATTTCATCGACTACCGTATGGAAGTATGCTAAGAAAAAAAAACTGTTGGATGTAAATAAATTTAGAGACTTTTGAAGTCTTTTTACTGTGAATCAAGTGAGGAATTTGGAGAATTTGACTATTTATAAATTCAGAGTTTCTTTATCACCTCTGTGATTGGATTTCCTGAATGGATTTTCTTGGGAATTTCTGGGATATTTCCTGAAAAGTTCATATACATGGAAAACTTGAGGTGAGCCTTAGGAAAATTGATAACTAGAAACCATTAGTTAGTATGACTTCTAGGAAAAACAAACAGAGATTCAGTGACTCAAAAATAAAAGACGAATATTTGCTTAGAAAACATATTGGAAAAATACAGGAATTTTGAAAGTATATTATTGATTTTATGATCAATTAGAAACGATTTCCTGTGGGAAAATTTCCTGATCAAATTGATCATTTCACAGAAAATTCAATGATTTCTTGAAAACCGATTCGATCCAAGGAAAATTGCTCCATATGAAAAGTCTTTTTAATCTGCCGTGATTAATCAATAAAAAAGCCTAAATAGCAACAATAAAAATCCTCATCTACCACACGGAAAACATAATATCAAAATTTTGGCTAAGTGGTTACTGACCCTGCGACTATTTTTACGCTTTGACCTCCTCCAGTATTCTCACTTGAACGACGTGCTCTTCCCCTGTTCAATATTCTTGACATGGGAAGTGAAGCAAAATCAGACGCTCTAAAGGGTCAGACAGACTCTCAATTTAATATGCATGTTAATATCGCCCAAATGTCTCTCTCCCTTCATAAACTGCCTTCTTCCGTGAGTGTGTGGCATTTAAAAATAAATCCGGGAGTCGCGTGGAATTTGTCGTGAATGTGTCATTGTCCCCCCTCAGAAATATCTTCAACAAAACACCTTTGGAGCACTTTCGGTCACCCCCACGGCAATATTCTCAGTAAGATTTGCCCACAAAGTTTATATTTATTCTCGTGCGTGGAAACTTCATGGCGTACGACATATGTCTTGTGGCCAGAGTTGAGAAAGGAAGTGTCTCAGGGATTCAAGATTTACAGGTAGAAATCCTACATTCTCAGTTCTATCGTTTAATCTTTAATTGTTGTCCAAATTGTTGTGGGGAAATGATTTTTAGTTATTTTAGTCCTTCACTGGACGTTTGAAAATGGTCGAAAGAGGTCTAAAAATGCATTTTCTTGTAATTTTCTGAAGTTTAAATTTATATATGGCGTCGATTTTGATAATAATTTCCTTGATTCTCGTTCTTGATATCAATTCTGAGTGACCAGTTCAATACTTAGATAGTTACACAATACAAATAAATGGTTATTGAAAGAATTTAATGTACAGATTGTAAATTCAATGACCATTAAGACGTATGTCAGATAACAGCCGTGTTATGCCCTAGACACACACTAACGACTTAATCCGAGAAACGTCTTAACAACGTAATTATAATGAGAGCAACTGAAATTATGATAAAATCGTAACATGGTAGGGATTAACAGGTATCAAATAGAAGGTACAGTAGATTCTCTCAAATTCGGGCATTTGGAACCGAAATGTCACCCGAATTATAGAAAAATTCGGGCGACAAACTGTTTGAATCGCAACGATTTTTTGTTCATCTGCATACTCATACTAAGTTACATACAGAACTAATCAAACTTAAAAAATGTCAACAAACTTTTCAAATGTAACTACTGCCCGAATTAAAAAGAAGCCCGATCTTAAAAGAGCCGAATTAGCGAAAGTTTACTCTATGTCCTACAAGATGTTTCTAAATTCAGAAACATAATTGTTGAGGGTTTAGTTTGTTGTTTTAGTATTTTCCTCTGATGAGGTCTGTAGGATTCTTGTTACTTTATATTTTAATAAGAGATTCCCCTACTGCGAAACGAAAATCATCTCGACCGAAGTATACATCTTAACTGGAAATTCCAAAATTTGTTAATTTCAACAGCATAAAGTTGTTTCTTCTTTACATTTTTTTGCTCAATTTATTAACAATTAATAATTACATAAATGTCTTTCTGTCATCGCTTTCACAATTTAAGTCTCGCTCCACTGATTCTTTTAAAACATTCACGAAGCTAAGGCGTAATTCATCCTAATGAATCGCGAATCTAAGTTTCATTTTTATGATAAAAATATAATTTTTTGCAAATATTGCAACAGTTTTGCTGCTTTGCAAAGAAATATGTTGCAAAATTCATAAACATCCGAATTTTTGACAAATTTGTATGTAGGGGAAAGCGCGCTACCTTCGGACGATTCAAGCTTCGGACAATTCAAGTTTTCTCATGTTCCTTATGGGTTGCACTCTCACTCATAGCTCTTTTCTGAAAATTTGAGGCATTGGACTAACTATTAAAATATAATATAATATTATAATGGGCCAAATTAATTTATAACACATTCAAAAAATGATTTGTGCGAAGCATAAATCGTCCGAAGGTAGCGCGCTTTCCCCAATTAACGGGTTTCCTAAATTTGTTTTCATTATAGTTTTTAAAGGCACTCAACAGTTCGTCGTGGGTTTCTTTTGCTGCTGTAGGTTACCAAGATTTCCACAAGAGTTCTGTGTAATGTTAAGGAATTCTTAAGGGTTTGCAAGTGTTTCTCAGATTTCTCAAGGGTGTTTTATTGGTTTTCACAGGGGAGTGACATTATCTCTGAAAAAAAGCGACCGGTTTTAGTGTAATTTTTTCCTTGTTTTCGTACACATTTCACGAGATATCTCCAAAACTACGTACGTTGCCAATTTAGGGTTTTCGGTTGCCTCTTCGTTATTAAATTGGCCTTTATTTTGTATTAGTATTTTTTGCTAATTCATTCTACAATGACAGAAAATAGCTAATAAACTCAAAAGTTTTTTCGGCTCGGTAGAAATATATGGGAAACATAGGAAATGTCATGCCCCTGGGTTTTCATGTGTTTTTGTATGTAATCCAAGCATTACAATAAATGTGATCATGAGAGAATAAGCAAGCACTAAACTGATTTTCAGAATGTAGTGCAAAAATGGTTTTACAATTGTCCAAAAACATGTGCAAGAAAAGTAGCACAAATTTGATGTTTTAACGCATGATACCTCCTACAAACGATGAAAGCAAGTAGATGAAAGTTCCATCTAAATACTGATGTGCAAATTCTTGTGCCCTGTGTAATATTTACGGGGAATATAAAGCCTATATAAGTGGAAAAATTTTGTACTCAGCTGAGCAAATCAGGGCAACTTCGTAAAAGTGTCACTAAATTTCATTTTGCTGTAGATGAAACCCAAGAATTTTCAGAAATTTTGTGAGATGGAATTAAGAACCTAATGAGAGATTTTTTTTGAAATATCGGTATAATTGATTTGGCTTGTGTGTCATTCAGTAAAAAGTCTCAAATCTTAGATATCATTTTCCGTACGAAGCTTCACAACCTCATTTCACAAGCTTCACAACCTTGCATTTCAAAAAGTTTGTCGCCCGAATTTCTGTCTAATTCGGCTGACATTTCGGTCCCATATGCCCGAATGTGAGAGAGTCTACTGTATTATGTTACCGTAGCGACTGTATTACGGAAATAAAAATAAAAATAAAAATATTATTTTAAGTGGATTAGTCATAAACGATCCAGATCAGGGGCCTCTCAACATTTCATTTTTCCATACGTTTTCGCATAGAGGCACTGAAAACTATTGGCAAGTTTTTTCCTAAAGAGAATTGACTTACCAGTCTGATATATTTCGAAATAGTGCATTAAAAGCTATCTGAAAATACATATTTCATAATGCTCGCCGAAATAATACAAGAACTACGAGCAAATTTGTTTAAGTCGCGATGCAATATCTGCAAAATTTTTTCAAGGAAAAGTGAAAAGTATCTTCACTTTTTATTAGGCTTGATTGGGAGCATGGCAAGGAACCTCCACGTGTATTTAGAGCTCTTTAGAACTAAATCGGTGCTCCTGGACAGTCCCCGGGGACTGACTAATCCTTTCACTTCGAGGCTAAAAATTGAGTATCGAAAAAACACACGAACACCTCAACCACAACGCAAGTGTAAACTCACAGATTTTTATCTGGTGGTCATGACAGCACTAACTACAAAAAGGTCCTTTTCAGGACCGGCTCTCAATGTCATTTCAATGAATATTGAGGGCCTGTCGACGATCAAAGAAGATCTTCTTTGTGAACTTTGGGTAGCAAACAAATGTGACGTCCTTTGTCTTCAGGAGACCCATAGGGGCTCCACGCAACGTTAATTTTTGTTTTTGTTAATTTTTTTTAAAGCCTCGACACGATTAATAATAATTGGGCTTGATTGGCCCCTGATCCAGATAGCGAAGCGCCCGGATTAGCACACTTGACTGTAGAATGAGGGTAGTAAGGTTTGACTTTTGAACTTTGGACTAGTTCTCACAAAGAAAACCAAAAAGAGTGAAGCTAAAATATTGTAAACTGCTACAAAATTAACAAAATATTAGAAATTAAAGTACAGTTCCCTCAAAATCCCATGCCCTGTGCATCCCTAGACCATATGACAAAGCAAGGAATTGTTAGATTTGACCACTGAGGAAGGCTTGGAGACTGAGCCGAAAGCTTTGGGAAGAATCGTTGTTTTTCTGAGCTGCCCTATATCCCCGACGCTCACCGGTTTCTTCACAATACAAATATTCCGTCGGAAACCACATAAGGAGGGTGTAAGACCTTGATCTTGATCCCGAATAATCATAGATTTTTAAATCAGATTTTTATCTTCAATCTATGTGGATTTTGCAATTCTACTCTGAGACACTGTGAGTCAGTCTCTGTCGCCACACGGACTCTTTTATATTTAGCCGGGAAAATGTGAATATTTCCAGGGAATTTCTCTGTGTCTAACTAGGCCTATCAGTCACAGACTCTACGCTTCTTGAGCAACATATTCAACATATTAACACCCCGATGTATTGGGGAAATAGCTGAAGACGCTCAATAGAAGGGTCACAGTTTCACCCGCATGACTGGGAAGATCATTGAAACTGTTGCATAGAGAAAGAATTCTGGGACAATTGGTGAAGATCCATTAATCTGCTTCACTGATTTTTCATCTCGTAAAAGAGCTCATGAGGCAAAATGTAGCGGAAAATTTATTGAGCGCATCAATGAGTCATCCGAGACTGGTTAAATGATCCTCCTTGTAACCTTTGAGCAAGGCTGTTTTGAGATGTGATCAGAAATTTGAGAATTTTAATTTCTCACCACAAATCAGAGTAGGCCACAAAAATTTGTTATTCGCGGTTTCGCGGTAGGCTGGGGGATTGATGAATCGCAGAAGTGATGCCTTGTGTGAGGAAGTGACTCTTTTGGCTGAGGAGGTCTTAATTGGGCCGGAAGAGGGAAGATAGTATCAATTGAATTGGGGCCTGTGGTTAGCATTTGCTGAGCTTTAGCTATGAGATAATGGGTTTATGATAGCGAAAGGTGCAAGTGATAAACTATTGGTCTTTCTCTGACTTGTAAGAGTGTGAAGGTGGAGACAATAGAGGAATTTCACCTTCACTTTCTGGGCCTCCACACCTTGGCGAGAGACAGTGAGCAGGTGAAATGGACAGTAAAGTATCTTTTAGCGAGGCGATGGCATTCAAATGAGGCGAGAATTGTGGGTTGGAAAAGGGTGGGAAATCCACCCGAAGGCCACTAACTTACTTTGTCCGGAATCCTGCTGTTCCATACTGAATATCTCCCTTCACCTTCTTGGGATACATTTCCCTGGCAAAGGCGTACACGGTACGCAAGTTCACTGACATTTTTCCACACAATTTATTTCACTATTTTCACGAATTTCCACACAAAAAAACTCCACAGAGCAACCCAGTGGCGACTTGTTCGCCACGCTGTCGTATGACAAATGGGAGGAGTGCCGACGTCTGCTGACATTCGTCTGACTTTTCCCCCACTCTTTCTAGTCGACACTATGTCGATCTGTCGATAAGTCATGCGCGGGAAAATAAAAACCATTCAAATTTCCGCGCGAAAAATCTTTATTAGATCTTCCCTGAAATTACAATAAATTTTATTTAGTTTTTTCTTACAAAAAACAATTCTTTTACACATTCTACTGCTTTTCTAAAATGGCTCGGTGTGCGTTGATAAAATATACTGAGATTCACTGTTTTATAAAAAATACGTAAAAAAATGGACGGAATCCGGACGGAATACTATCTCATGTTCCTAAAACATTTTAAAATTTCATTTCGCAGCATCTCACGGATTTGGTGCTGCAAGAGATACAAATCTTATTATGTACATCATGCAACTTTCTTATTGCCTATTCTAATCTTGGTACTTCTATCAGATCTACTTTAGCAGGAACATCCTCCCTGAGAGGATGCTGAAGGCGGTGATGAGTGCAATAAGCATGCGATTTATCGTCACTTGACTCCCACCTGCCAGGCAGTCCGTGATCCTTCTTGCACGCATAAAGTCCTTCCCTACGTACTTGTCGTACCGCCTCTCTTCCGGACTGATCACCTTCAGTTGCCTCGTAGCATCTTGGAAGATTAAATCATGATAGGGCGGGTAGGAGTAGAACATGCTGAAACTGCAAAGACATTGAATGCATAAAGAAATTTTGTATTAGCATTTTGACAAAAAAATTGGGAGAATGTCGATAATTTAGACATTTTCTCAGATGGCGCCACAGTCTTGCAGAAAGAAAATTTACAGGGTTGACAGTGCAAGTGCAGTGTCTCCTGGGTAAAAGGAGGCCTGTGTATCAGGTTTGCACCCTGTTGTCACAGTAACCTGTCAGCAAAAAACACAACAAAGAGCCTCGGATGACGAACGGATTGCACCGGAAACGACCTACGCGAGACAATGGACAAACTGTTGCTTCAACCGCTAGTCCCGGGGTCGGAGGGCACCAGAGTAACGGAAGAGGCTCTGGAGTGACATCAGGTTTGACAAGCCTACCACAACGACAACGGCACTTCAGAATGGCTACATGGAATATCTTTTCACTCACAGGGAAGCATCAGGAGCTTAAGAGCGAAGCAAAAAGATTCCAATTAGATATAATTGGTATTTCGTCCACTAAGCAAAGAGGTAGTGGAACTGTGGATCTTGAGGAAGGGTGGCAACTTTTCCTGTCCGGAGTGGCACCGGAAATGTCTGCACAGGCGGGTGTGGGGATACTTACAAGCCCCCGGCTGTCAGACAGGGTATGTGATGTCTGGACACACAGTGGAAGAGTAATGGGTATCAAGATCAAACGTGAGAGATCTTCCCTGGCGGTGCTGCAGGTGTACGCACGGAACGCATCGTCAGAGTACCCAGCTTTCCTAGATGAAGTGGAGGAAGTCCTGAATAAGGCATCTTCTGAAGCGGATTCAGTTGTATTGTTTGGGGATTTCAATGCCCATGTTGGTGTTGACTCTGAGACATGGAGGGGTGTGATTGGGAAGAACGGGGATAAGAGTGAGAACCCGAACGGTAAAATGTTGCTGGATTTCTGCGCAATCAAAGGTTATTCGATCATGAATACCTTTTTCCAGCACAAAGAGATTCATAAATACACCTGGGAAGACACAAAACGAGGACTTAAGTCAATAATTGACTTTGTCCTGGTTCCCGGTGTTGATAGAAGAATTGTCCAAGACGTTCGAGTTTTTAACAGTGCTAAACTGTCAACTGATCACCACCTGCTCTTTGCAAAAATTAACCTCAACGAAGACCCTCCCGCTCTACCTAAGGGTAAGAGCAAAGTGCTTAAATGCATTAGGTGGGAGAGTCTCAAGAAGAAAGACGTTGAGGAAAAATTTGTGAAGGGCATACAGGAAAGGTTTGAACAAATTCCACAGTCTTCCTTCTTGTGGCGTTAAGCGCATTAATGTGACGAACAATGTGAAACGGTCATCTTGGTGGGGAACACCGGGAGTAAAAGAAGCCGTTGGAGAGAAAAAGAAGGCTTACAAGTTGTACATACAACGTAAGGATTCTGATTCTCGTGATCGTTATGTTAAGGCGCGAAAGGCTGCAAAGCTCGCAGTTAAAGCCGCTAGAGAGGAGGTGTGGAAAAAATTCGGTGAAAAGCTGGAGCTTGACTACAGGACGGCAAACAAAACTTTCTGGCAAACAGTCCGAAGACTCCGAGGGAAGAAGAGCAATTCCATCAAAGGAGTAACATCCAAGGAAGGAACTCTTTTAACCAAAGAGGAAGAGGTCTTAAGTCAGGTATATAGGATACAGAGACTGTAGTAGCTGTGTTCGTGTAAACGGATCCAAGTCGGAAGGTTTTCAAGTGGGTGTTGGACTGCGCCAAGTGTGTTTTATGCTACTGTGTGTTTTATCACCATTATTGTTCATAATAAACATGGACAAGATTATGAAGCGCAGTCGGGGGCAGAATGCGATTCGTATTGGGGATTTCAGTGTGAACCATCTCCTCTTCGCAGATGATTTGGTTCTTTTTGGATCTTCCGAAGAAAAGCTTCAGCGCGCACTTGACCGATTTGTAAATGTGCCGAAATAGGTATGAAGATGAACGACAAAGTCGGAGGTAATGGTGATTTCTCGACAGCCTGTGAAATGTACCATACATGTTGATGGAAAAGCATTGACAAAGGTGGAGAAGTTCAAGTATCTCGGGGTGTTATTCACGAGTGATGATAGGTTTCACACCGAACTATCGTCGCGAATCGGTCAAGCTTCTGCAGTAATGAGGGAGCTTGGTGGAAGCGTGGTGAGAAAGGCCGAGCTCAGCCGTTCGGCTAAGTTATCGGTTTTCAAAGTTGTGTTTATTCCTATTCTCACCTATGGTCATGAGATTTGGGTAATGACCGAAAGTATAATATCGCGAGTACAAGCTGCCGAGATGAGGTACCTTCGGGCGGTTAAGGGAATCACTCGTCGAGATCGAGTGAGGAATGTAGCCGTTCGTGAAGAACTAAGAGTCGAGGAGCTGCTTCTTCGGGTTGAGAGATCACAACTTCGGGGAATCAGTGGCGCAATAGGCAAGACCGTTGGCTCTTGGGCGGATCGATTCCCTGGCTCGACTTACTGTTGTGAGTTCGAGTCCCGCCCGGTGCAAAGATCTGAATGTCTAATTTAGGCAATTCATGTGTTAATAACGTAATACAATGCACCGCCTACGCCCAACAACTCCGGGAGCATGGAAGAAGCATCCACAATGCAGGGAAGGCGCTCCTGGGCGAGTCTACAAACGGACTAGCAGATTCTTCTAACACGGGATATGGACATTGTAAAAATGATTACCTTTGTAATGAATATATCTCGATACGATTAATAATAATAATCACAACTTCGATGGTATGGACATGTTCAGCGCATGGATAGAAAAAGATTCCCCAGAAAAGTTATGCAAGCCATTGTGAGAAGTCGTCGACCTCGAGGCAGACCTAGGACAAGGTGGCTGAATCAAATTCAGAATCTTGCCTTGGAACACCTTCGGATCGAACCTGAACATCTTCCTGAAGTGGCGGAGGATCGACAAGCGTGGGCTGCTAATTTGGATGTCATGGGCCCGCGACCCCAATAAGGATAAGCGGTTGAAAATGAATGAATGACAGTGGAAGTGCAAAAACTTACCTAAAAGCATCTTGTTCCTTCCTGCCGTAGAATTGCTGAGCGTACGTGAAGAGATTGATGTAGGCATTGATCTGTGTCTCATTGTACCCAATCCCACCACGTGTAACTACTGCATTAGCCTTCACTTTGCCCAGATTGCAGTGATGGTAGTCATTGAGACGGCCCCGAGTGCCATCGGGACAGAGAAGTTGGAAGTCATCATTGAGGGTGTTCCTAGCCCACCATTCTCGCCTTTTTCCGCCTGTATTTTCACTGACTGTAGTATGCTTAGCGAAGGCCACGTGCCCTCCACCTTCCACGAGGCACCTAAAGGCTCCAGTGTGTCCGTAGTAGTCTTCGGAAGCATCCCGACGGCAGTATCTGTAACTGACGCCATGACATAGATCGCACATGTTATCATAGGGGATTCCGGTGTTGTATTCAGCACTGAGTGCACCAGGAACGCAGGATTTCGAAAAGTATTCTGCAGCTGCCCGAATGCTATCGCATCCATAAGGTCTGATCCAGCCGTTAGAAATCAGGTAAGCCAAAGGATAGACCCATCCGGCGGCTGTATTTATTCCAGCATGGCAGGTGTACTTGCCTTTCAAGTACGTCAACTCGGTATCCGGATCATCCTCTTTCGCAATAGCTACAACGTAGTATTCAGGCTCTCCAAGATTGTAGACCTCCGATAGGAAGGGAACCAGTTCGTACGTCAATCCTCCAGTGTACACATCACTAACATCGAGGACAGCAACATCTGCTGATCCCGAAGCAATGGCTTGCATACAGTTGATATGCGAATGTCCCTTGTGACAGATCATTTCGGGTTTTATAAGTTGAGCCTTAAGAGCTGTTCTCATCTTCACGCACTTCTCCATTTCGGCGTCTGAAGTCACACAAAGCGTCATTCTACCAACTGGACACATCCTAACTCCAAGAATGATCTCCAAATTATCTCCGAGGTATCCAGCAAAGTTTTGATCAACTTCCTTGATGCTGGCAAATGTCCTTGCTGTATCCGAAAACATCAGATTTAGTTTCGTTCCGTACCTCGACGAATCAAAGAGTTCAAATCTTTCGTAAACTTGAGTCTGGTTGTTGTCATCCTGGTCCGTTTGATTCCTCACACCGAAGGGATTATCGTAGTAGCCGAAAGGACGTCTTGTGGTTGTTGTTGTCGTTGTTGTAGTTCGGAAGGGGTCATCGTATCCTCCAAATCCTCGATTTGAATCATAGCCTCTGTTGGGATCGTATCTTCCACCTGCTCCTCCAAATCCGCCGCCTCCTGCTCCTCCAAATCCACCAAAACGATCGTTGCTGTAGGGACTTCCGAAGTTAGTGTTGCGTCCTCCGTAATCATAGCGATTTCCTTGATCCGTAGTTGAATCAAGAGATGATTGGGTGTCACCTACAGGTTTGGTTGAATAGAGTTCGACGCTTTTGAGCAGGAAACGTTCAATGTGTTTTCGTTCTTCTGTTGTTTTAGCTGAAGATACTACAACGGCGTCTGCAGGTACAAGGCCCCAGTTGCATTGACGATAGTCTCCCAAAGGACGCTTCTGACCGTCTGGACACAGCAGTTCAAAGCGATCCTCTGTTAAGCTCTCTGAAAAATTTGGTTGTAGTCTCATTAGCTTTTGAGGAAAAATGCACCACGCAACCGCTTTAGCAACGGTTCTAAATACGAATACGTTTTAGCGGTTTTAGCTATGCTTCTTTTGTAATCTTTCCGGTATTTGCGAAAACGATTGACGCAAACAAGGATATTTTGGCCAGTCGTCAAATTAGATCCGATCAGTTAGAATGCTAACGGGTAAGACTGCTACAGCAAGATGTGTCAAATTTTCAACCCAGGATCAAAAATACAATTTTTCTGCATAAATTCCAATCATAATCTATCGAAGATCATTAGGACGAAATACCTAAAATTGAAATGCATAACTTCGATCTGGCAAGAGACGTCGCGGCATTTATGTGGGAATGAATTTGGAATGATTTCACTGGGAACGTAGTACCCGATCAGTAGAACAAATATTATTATAGAGTTCTGTTCAAGGGAGGAGACGTGATGAAGTTACAGAGTACTGAATTAAACCATTTATTAAATTAAAAGGAGAGTTTTCCCTGGATATCCCCCTTTCCCAAATCCTACATGGGGGCTCAACCGGGATGGGGGTAGAATATTGCTGGGAAAAATAAAAAAGACGTGGAATTTTGAGGAGGCCGATAAAAAAAATGAGTGGAGAAAAACGATGAAAAATTAATGAAAAGACGTGATATGAAGTAGAAGACGTAAAAAGAACAATTATAGGTGAAAAGACGGTGCAAAAGCACAAGAAGTGAGAACGAAGAGTTACAAGAAGACGAAAGACCATAACTGCGGAAGAGTTACGAAGACGAAAGACGGCAACTGCTGAAGAGTTACAAGAAGACGAAAGACGGTAACTGCTAAAGAGTTGTAAGAAGACGAAAGACGGTATCTGCTGAAGAGGTACAAGAAGACGAAGGATAGTAACTGCAAAAGAGTTACAAGAACACGAAAGACGATAACTGTAGAACGAATGACGAAAGATGAGAAGCTTTAAGGAATTGGTTACTTGCCTTACCAAGTGTGGACTTGTGAAAGAATGTGAGAAGAGAAATTTGCCTTGCAATGGGAAGAAAAAGGATCTTGCACGACGAACTGTGCAATACGACGAATTATTGGACTTTTTGACGAAGAAAGGACTTATCAGTCAATGCGTGAAGAGAAATTTGTCTTGTCATGGAAAAGAAGAAGAGCTTGCACTGCGCATTGTGCAACATGATGAAGCTTTAATTGATTTCCAGAAGAGTGAACTAAAGATCAATGAAGAAAAGGGTGTCTCAATGATTCTTCAAGTGTTGGTACAGGACAAACATGAAGATGAAACTCTAAATATGGAGAATACGAAGGAAGAAATCTTTGATGATGACAATTGGATTATGCAGATTCGATGTGACGAATATGTGAATGATAAGGAGAAATTGGTTGATGAAGCTGAAGCTAAAGATGTCTACGACGAGTATGAAGATGAAACTAATAAGACGGAAATGAAGATACAGCTGAAGACGAAACAGCGAAAAAATGGAGAAACTTTGAAAATTTCAAGAAGGAAGGACACAAGACAAGTAATCTACCGAAAGGATACAAGACCGTTAAACATTACCAAAATGGACAGAAGACGAAAGAAGAAGTGGGGAGTGATCTTTTCATGCTTGGGAATTGCTGTAACACCATGCAACGCTGGAGACTCGATGATTGCTTTTGATGATGATAAAAGTTTAATGAGGATTGACTCTGAAGTTGTCCGGGGGTCAACTTATTGTCAGGAAGGGCCGTGTGGGAATGAATTTGGAATGATTTCACTGGGAACGTAGTACCCGATCAGTAGAACAAATATTATTATAGAGTTCTGTTCAAGGGAGGAGACGTGATGAAGTTACAGAGTACTGAATTAAACCATTTATTAAATTAAAAGGAGAGTTTTCCCTGGATATCCCCCTTTCCCAAATCCTACATTTATTTTAAACTCAACAGTTTGCTTCTTTGCAACCTTACATAAGCAACAAACTAACTTCAATTTAGTAGTTACTAAAGGCCTATTAGTCTACTGCCTTGTCTTTCAAAGGCATTTGAATTTCTATTTCATGAGCAAATTTCTCAAGTCTCGCTTTCACAAATGTCACAGCACTGTTTTCGCCCTGTTTTCATGATGTATTTATTTATTTAAAGTCGAACTGCTTTTTAAACCGTGCATGTTTTAGAGGCATAATAACAGGCAAAAGGTCTATGCGTTCACCGCCGTCCTAGCGTTGGTGCCCAATCTACTCCAGAGCCAAACGGTGGAAATGCTCCTTCTCAGATTGTATGCCAGGGAGGAGAGAGTACAATATAATTAAAAAGCGAAGGAAAGATAAAACTGAAGAAAAAAGAAGAAAGGCAGTCGCGGCATTAGAAAAGCTTAGATCAATTGCTGTTTTCTCTCTCTAGATAGTGTATTCCAGAGAGATACTCCCAATATGAAAAGTGAGTTATGGAGAATGCGGCTCAACGATCTGGCCACGACGAGACAAGAGGACCTAGCGGATGAGCCAGGAACGAGAAACTCAGTTAAATATTTAGGTTGCTTAGTGATCAAAAATGCGAGAAATGAATTCAGTGGCACGTGACTGTAGGAAGTGTGGTAAGGATTGTCCTAAAATGGAGTTCGTGAAAGGAGAAACGTGGTCATATGGCCGAAGATTAAAATATATAAAGTAAACAGTTGGTGAACGTTATTTCAAGGTGTCGCAATGAAGCTTTATCATATAAGAAGAACAGTTCAGCAGCATAGGTAAATAAAGGACTCAATAAATAAATGTATCGGAAGCTATCGATCGCAACTGTTTTGTAGTATTAGTTTTTCTAGACTTCACCAATGCGTTCCCGTATGACCTGATTTCCTAGAAACTTTTAAATCTTTGTAAATTAATCTCTTACGTAGTTTCGCTTATCCGTTTTTACTTTAGTGAACGTTGACAATTTGCCAAATATGCTGACGCTGACCAAAGATCTTCGTCTGTCTCTCAGTCTAAGGCAATTGACCAGGGTCCTATACTCGTTTGCTCGTATTATTTATATGCGGATGATGTGCAAGTGTATGTGAAAGATGATACTTTCAATCCTTCCAATCCTTTATTGGCATTTGAACTTATGAATGACAAACTAGTGCTCATCGAGCACTAGTTGTTCATGACTGGACTTCTACTAAATCCCGAAATGTCCCAAGCCATTGTTATCTCAAAAATGTTGTCTGTCAGTCCTTCATGCCCTCTCATCTTTCATGGAGAAATTATTCAATATGCTGATCAGATGAGGCACCTTGGTATTGTGTTTAACAAAACTTTATCTTAGTCTGATCATGTTACTTCCATATGTAGTAAAATTAATCATTTCTAGTGCACCCTTGGACGCTACTAGGGCATCAGACCTTATGACACTTGCCTGATCTTGTCATGAGTGGTTTTACTTCCAATTTGCTCTTATGGAGCTGAGCTCTTCTTGGAAGACTGGTTAACATTTGTTTTCAATAATTGCATAAGATATTATATGTATGCGCTCTGGGTCCTCGTGACCACATTTTTCGTCACAGGGACGTTTTTGTTGATTGTGATTTGTTATCCTTCATTCAAATGCGTGTTTTTTTTCTGCACATCTGCACCGTCTGATAACAAGTGGTTGCCTTGTTTTCCTTTTGACGAAGGAAAACAATCAATCGGCTGTTTTTCAATCAGGTGCAAAATTTTGTTGACAATTTTCACGTTTGATTTTAAAGCAAATTTGTTAAAATTCGCTGTAGTTCCTTTTGTTTTATTTTGATTCATTATATTTGAGCGCTTTTTGTGGAATTTACAATGATTTTGATGCCCAAATCTCTTGATAATTTGGATTACATTTTGCCCCATATGCCCGTGTGAGAGAGACTTTACTGTATTATGGTTCGGGGATTTATAGTTCCGCGAGCTTCGCAGGATACGCTTATTAAATGAACACTCTTTGTCCTACTACTCTTTAATAATCCTCTGCCCCGTGATGCTCCTGTCTCTCAACAGGAATTCAAAGGTATTTCAAGCCTGGGCTTGGTCATTAAACTTTCTAACTAAGTATTGGACTTTATTTGTTTTCTTATAATTCTTTTCTTTTCTCGTTTTCTTTTATGTTTTTTTCACTATCTAAGTTTCTAAGTTGCTTGTTCCCTATTTATATTGCTTTCTAAAATCTAAATAAATTAAATGAATTGAAATTGAACAACTGCTGATTTTTAAATCAGTTTTAAATATTTTTTTCTGTATTTGCTTGTAATTGCAGAGAACATTGTAGGTTTTCTGAAGACCGTTTGAAAACGATCTAAACAAGAAATTCTATTGAGCCGTTTTCAAAAAAAAGTTTTATTTTATTTTGATAGTAGCTGAACGTGAATTTAGACGGTAGTCTTCATGGACCTCCTTAAATCTTCTAAGTTTAAAGGGGTTCAGGCAAGAAATTGGAACTTATGGCCTTGTTTTTAAACACTTAGACTTACTAAATATTTAAATTTTGACCGAGGTATATTTTAAAATTTAAGCATTAGTGCGAGTTTCCAGAATAATTTGGATTCGCTGATCAGGTATCCGTTATCCGTATCTCCGAATCGTTTTCCTTCAAAAATCTTTTTATGGTGATCGCTTGGGGTAAAAAGTAACATAAATCTTAACTAAAAATTCCGACTATACCAGGGATCTTTATGATATGATAACTTTTCGATACTATCGAATCGATAGTATCGATCAATCTATATCTGTTAAATTAAGTGAATGTTAACTTTTTATGGATTGTCGGGCCATTTATTGAAATATTCTTAAAAGAATGAAGCTATTGATAAACATCTATATTGGATATGGGAAGTGCAACTATCGCTTAAAGTTTTCAGAATCGATAGTCGATAGTATCGAAAATGAGTTATCATGTCACCCCAGGTTCCTCGCTTATTTTGGCTACAGAAGTCCTTTCGAATTCACTATTTTCGTAAAAAGAGTATCCCTAGATTTAAATTTTCTACTTACTGAACTCCCTGCTGCTGACCATCTCCTTCACGGTGGTATGCTTGAGGAAAGCTACATCTCCAGCCTCTAGAAGACATCTGAATGCACCTTCGAAACCAGCATATGGATCCTGAGCTGTACATTTTCCTCCAGGAACGACCCCTGTGCACAGATTGCAGAGTTTGTCCGAATTGTCTCCAATTGGGTTATTTTTATTGACCAAGGCATTAACTGCACAAGATTTCCCAAAGAAGTTAATAGCGGACTTAACATGGTTGTTGCAATCAACTATCTCCATATCGCCTTCCGTCAGTAACCGATAAATAGGAATGGTCCATCCAGCCTGACTACCAACGCCAGCGAAACAGGCCTGCTTCCCGCGCAAATCCCGAATCGCATAAACATCGGAAAGAGTTCCGGTTTTGATTACCGCTACTGCAAAGTAGTTCTTGAAGCCGCCCTCGTAGGTTTCCTGGAGAATGGGAACTAGGGAATTGTATCGGCCAGCTTGGAAGACTTCACCAGGATCTAGGGAAGTTATTGTGGCTTTGTCTTGGTCAATTAGGATAATACATTCGTCTTTGTCAAAGGCTTGGTGGCAGGAAACATTGAAGAAGTCCTCCTCGAACAGGGCAAAATCCCTCTCAAGGGCCATTGAGAAATTTTGGCATTTAAATTGTTCCTCTTGACTGGTTGTGCACCAAATCATCTTTTCCATCTTATTTTCATCGTAAAAATGATGATATTGAGCTGCAGAGAAAAAATTCCGGGAATGAATAAGTCTCTCATTAAGATTTTGACAATGGGCGGGGTCAGTATAAGAGTTTGGATTTTAAGCTATTCTGCCCAAGTAATTGCAAATATAGAAATTTATTTCTATGGAATCCTACAATAATGAGCCAAACAAAAGGAATTGATGAACTTTATTGAGGAATCTCCCAGGATACTCAAGAAAAACATGATGTCTTATTGGAAGGAAATGGGCAAACAAAACAATGCAATTTTGCAATGATTTACCTTCAGCAGGAGACCAATATGTGGAAGTAAGGAATGATGTGGTCACAATTAGGGCTAAGGCACGAAAATAAAACATTTCTCAGGACGGAATTTTAGGGAAACATGAAGAAAACACAATAAACACAATTTTCCGTGACGCACCCACTTGCGCACCTGTCACAAACTGTCAAGAGCATTTCTTGGGACATTTGGGACACTCTCACATTGTGAGGTTATGTTGTGTCCGGCTGATTGATTTGCCGCCAGTAGGCCGGATAGGAAGTGTTTACAAACTTGTTGCAAGTTTCTTGAAGTGTTATCGATTATCCCAAGATCCCATGGATCTCATGATAATGCAACACTTCAAGGAAGTGCAGCAAAAAGAATACCAAAGAAACATTTTTGGTCATTCGAGCCGTATAACAAAAAAACATATTTGGGAGTTGTGGGGGGACTTTATTTCATCAATTTGTGTCCATTTCAGAGCCAGAGTCATCATCATCAGATTCATCTGAGTCATCTTCATCCCCAGAAGACTCATTTGCAGAGTCACTGTCGCTGTCTGAACCAATCCATTCCATTTTATTAGTTTTGTCTTCAATTATTGTCTTCCATTCGGTTGGTTTTTGCAGGTCCAGGGAATAGAAATCCCCCAGGGTAATGTCTTTAGTGCCTTCTTCGAGACTCCCCCCAAAGAGGAAGAGGGTTCCTTTGCAAACAGCCAAGCCACAGTGACTCCGAGGACCAGGTTCCGATGTTGCACTTCCTGAAAATTTCTCTCCGGACTTTGTTTTCTTTCCTGCAACTGTAACGGTAAAGGCACCAGCTGAGGTCATGACTTTCTCCTCCATGGCTTCATCGGTTGCTTGAGACTTTCCCGGCTGAGCAATTGCAACTTTCCTCCAGACACGATTCTCAGCATCAAAGGAATGCAATTCATTGCTGAATTGTCCAGTAATGCTTTCTTCATCCTCTTCTGTATCCATTACTCCACCGAATGTGTAGAGCTTTCCATTTGGGGCTACAACATAGCTCACTCCACTTCGAGGTGGAGGACGCACTCCGCCCATCTTGATACTCACCCACTTCCAGCTGAGCCCCTTGGGATCGTGTTTATCTGGCGTGAGGGAATAGGAATCCCAATGAGTTATACCCCTGTCAGCATCTTTCTTCATTGGGGCTCTGCTATAGCCACCCCAGATGAGAATGGAACCACTGGTGGTTGTGGTCATGCAGCATCCGGATCTTGGTGGCGGAGGAGCTACTCCAGCTACATCAATTTTAATCCACTTGTAATCTTCCAGGGAGAAGAAGTGAACATCATTGAAGTACTTGTAGCTGTGATTGTTATCGTGAAAGCCACCAAAGACAAAGAGACGCTTCTTCAGCAGCACCATCCTGTGTCCACTGCGAGCTGATGGACCACCAGATGCTGGGATTTTCTCCCACTGACGTTCCTTGATTCTGAACACCCAGAGATCACTGTAATGATGGAATTGCAATTGTGAAGGGCTTGAGTATTCTCCACCAAACATCCACAATTGCCCTCCATCCGTTGCTGTGGCTACCATTTGATGGCCAGAACGAGGAAGGGGTTTGTCTCCACCTCGCAGGACAGTCCAACTGTCCTTGGCAATGTTATACATGAAGAGATCATCATAGACTTCCGCCTTCTTGCCATCGTAAAAGTTCCCACCGAAGAAGATCAACTGATCCTTGGTCGGATGGGTGACTACAGTGAAATTGACACGGGGAGATGGTGCTGGACATTCAATTTCAGTTGCTGCTGTTTCCTTCTTCGTAGGATCAACTTTGTATTTAGCCAGGAGTTCCTCAATGTCAGCCTGATGAAAATTCCTGTTAATATGAAGTTACCAGAGAAAGACATAAACAACTCACCTCGCCAATCTTTGCCAGCATCCTCTTCTGCTTCAGCAACATCTTTTTCTCAGTTTTGAGGCTTGTCTTCTCAGCTCCCTTCATCTTCTTCTTATTCTTACTGTTTTTACCCATTTTTAAACTGAATTTCACTTCAAAAATCAACTATGAAATTTTCTTGTTTTGTTCAGTATTTTCCACGTGCGATTTTGTTTTATTTTGACGGCTGGATTTTGACAGGCAAGTTTAAAAAATGACCGTTGGTAAAATGGGTTGGCTTTTTGTGTCAACTTCCAGCTGGTTAAAGAGACTTTCTGTTTATAAAATTCACATGATTCACATCATTCCACGATATGGATATTACTCATTATACAAGGATTCTTTCTACAGATCTCTCCTGCTTCACAAAATTATGTACCCTAAGGCAGCCTATAGGCTGGTCCTATAGGGCCTTTAGGAATTATTAACACTTCGTAGAACCCTAACTAAAAGTGTCAGGGAAGGACCAAGTGGCAGCTGCTGCCATTTATCGGTTTTTACATAATATTTTGATATTTTTACATATATTTTAACATTCGGAGCCTCAGTCAGTTCTTTTCTGGTGTCTGAATCAGAAATTTTATCTCCTTGGGTACTCTATCTAAAGATTTCTAACCATTCGATGTTTTCATCTTAATCAGAATCAGAGTAGGGGAACGTCCCAAGAAACAATTTTTTCTTAATATAGTCTTGTAGAAATCCTTAAGCGATGCACTAAAGAACCAAAAATCTTTTTATTTGCTTATAACGCTCTTGGTTCCATCACTGAGATTACTATAAGTAAAATGGCGTACTCTTAAGGATCTTAACAGCGTCCTATTGGAATTTCAACAGAAAATTCTCACTTTAAGTTTTTTAAAAGTGCACTAAAAGACTTTTTTAATACTTGGTTCTGTAAGGCAGCTATTTTGCTTCTTGGGGTGGTCTGCCTTTGAATGCGGCAGCCTTTGAATGTTTCAATTTTTCTCTTATTTTTCAAAGCAAAAATTCTACTTTATGAACAATAGTTAATACTATGAACTATTTTCTACTAACTTCGCTTAACAAAATGGAATTTTAGTTTTGGGAAATAAAAGAAAAATTGAAGCATTCAAAAACTGACGCATTCAGAGGCATGTCACTTTCCCCCATAATTTTTCTTAATAATTTCCAAAAACACTTTCAATTTGTTCTTTTAAGGCTATTACACACTAACAATAAAGAAAATTACATCTGCAGAACGTCAAACTCCTATATAAAATGCATATGGCAGCAACTGCCACTTGGTCCTTCCGAGTGCAGTTTTTTTGTTTTTGCAATATATATTTACAGTAATATTTAATTTTTATTAAAAATTTTACAACGAAAAAATAGCCAGATAAATTCTGCACGCATTCAATCAGGCCTCCAGGCGAAATGATATATTCTTCACTATAAAAAATAACATTGAAAACTAAATTAGCAGCGGCTGCCACTAGGGTCCTTCCAAGTGTTAAAGGCCCTATAGGGCCTTTAATAATTCCCCATTTCTCTAATTAAAATTTTCTCCATTTTTTGGGTGTTTAATTTTTATTATAAATCCCTTCTTCCAATTTACAATCCAAGTAAAATATAAGCAAAGCTTCTAAATGCACTAAAATGCCACAATTTTCTTTTTTTTTAATATTAATAAAACAATTAAGTGAATAAGTTAAGATTCATTAGATATAAGTAGGTCTAACGCCATAAGAACTGCTTCCGCTGCCACTCCAATTGGAATCAAATCCACAGGCAGAATCAGAATCTGAATCTCCCATGGAATTTCCTTGAGGATGTTCTGAGAGAATATGAATTGGTGCTCTGGGCTGATTGGGAGTCGTTGGCATACTCTGACTACCGGCAACACTAACGGCTCCAGGAAGGACAGAAGAATACTCAGCATGGCGTCTTGTGCGTCTTTTCTTAGATGATCCTCCATTCTTTGGAGGAGGCATATTGGATGGATTCTAAAACATATTTCAAAAGAATATTAATTAAAAATAATTAAATATTGGGAAACCTTTTTGGAGAATAAATTGTTACGTGTGGAAGATTGTCAGCAGATCCCCAGCTCTTGTGAATTTTATCAAAGCGATCAACAACTGATGGATATTTTCCGGACGGTACGCTACTCCGGATCAGATTGCGATTCTGTGTACCATGATGATGACTGCTGCTGCCCACTCCCAGGAAGTTGCGGAGTGAACCAATCCGCAGGAAGCCCGACTCTCTTTCTGCAATTTTGGCAACAAATAAGAAGTATTGTTAGTAATTTATTTAGGAGTAACTCTTTTGTAACGATCTAGCGCTAGTGTGTAGAGCGTACGGCCTATTCGACACATATCAATTTCTTTGACACACCCAGCCCCTGCCATCTAGTTCTTGGCGAGTGGCCTTCAAAGTTGAAGCCAATTTCTTACTTTCACATACAAATGCGTATGGTAATTTATCTGCATTCGTGACCGTTACACGTTATATGACAAAATTGAGGTGAGCCTTGTGTACAAGACTCTGAGCCTTGTAAAAAGGGATAAATATACTCTATATCTGTCTAAATGCGGTCTTGTTCTGAGAAGTGTAAACTGAGTTTATGATCAATTTGAGACTTGACTTCAAACAGCTCCATATAAAAAAAAACACTTCACCAGGGGCTAGCCTACACTGAGAAAAAAATGGGGGTGCGATTAACTTTTTTTCCTCATAACTTTAACACTTTTTAGGTGTAAAAATATATCAACATTTTTTAATGTTAATTTTACACCTTTTTAAGTATAAAATTAACATGAAAAAGGGTAACTTTAACCCATAATACGCCTAAAAAGCATAATATTTACACCGATTTCGGGTCAATACTGCAGGGTAAAATTAACATTTGCGGAATGTTATTTTAAGTTTTTAGGATTTCTCTCAGTGTACCATCCCAAAGCGCTGAAGGTTGCTCTATGGTGCTCTTGTTGCTTATGGCAATTAACTTTTTGGTAGACTACTGAAGGCAGCAATAGCATAAGACCGTCTTCAGACTAGAGGTTTAGCCTAGTTTCCGAAGATCTCAAAATCCTAAATAGCAACCAATTTAATTTGTTCTTCTGATTCAAATAGATTAATTTTCCTTAATAGTCCATTTATAAGTCAAAATTTTCCAAAAATTTTCGACTGATAAGAAACAGAGAAGTTAAGCCTTATGGCTAAGCCTTAGGTTTGAAGCCCGTATAAGAAAGTCCGTTAATCTCAGATCAATGTCCAAGAAGGAATATCCACGACCAATTCCGATAAATTTCTCTGTAAATCAGAGGTGTGCAAGAACCGTTTGAAACCGAACAAACGTCAAATGAAACTTGTTCGTCAATGGTCAAAACGCTACCTGAACAAACTTATTTAGACGTTTATTCAGTTTCAACGGTTCTTGCACTCCTCTGCTGTAAATCTTCATCTGGTATGGACAGAATTTCGGAGACAAATCACAGATTTGACCACTGAGAAAAGCGTTTTAAAGCGTCGAAAGCTTTGGCAAAGAATTTTGTGTTTTCTTGTCCTGAAAGGATTGCACGACCTGACGCATCCGGAGGGATTTTATCTCCTTGACTTTCTTATGCTATGGCAATTAACAGCAGTATTTCAGTGAGTGAGCATCAGTCACCGTGTACAGTTTATGCTCAGGAAGTTGAAATAAGGGTGGAAGCCTTAATTCCCCAGTTTCCCTTTTGAATTAATATGTATTACTTAGGTGAGCCCCATAAGGGCTTACATGTGTGTCTGGGGAACTTGAGTGAGACACCTGAGGGAAACTTGCAAAATCTACGAAGAATCCATAAGGAATCCGAGGAACCCACACGGAATTAGATTCTTAAGAATCCAGGGATCTTAGATTCTGAAGAATCTAAGACCCCCATTGGACTCCTGGGAGTGTGAAGAATTCACAGAAAACCCAATTAACTACACGGTAAAAACTTTTGGACACTGACCGAAATATTGAAAAAAGTTTTCCTTGGAACAAATTCTTTGGAATCAATTTGTACGTAGAGAAGATTTTTGTTTGTTCCAAAAGTTTTCTTTACAGTTTTGTTACGAAATATAGTTACAATTATGCTAGAGTTTTCTTTTAGAACCATTTCGATACGGTGGAATGTCTACAAATTTGAGTATATTTCGTTTTATATAAATTTGTTCCTGAAAGTTGGAATAGAATTTGTTGGACTCGGCTGTTTTATTCCTTTTGTCAGGAACAAATTGGTACATTTTTTATAACAATATTATTCCTACATCAGTAACATATTTGTTCAAAAAATTTTCGGTGTTCGTGGATGAGTTAATTTTTGGAACGAAATTGTTACTCATATGGGGAATCTTTTTGTTTCCATTGTCGGGAACAAATTCGTGTAAAAGATTTCGTCTTACAGCTAAGGCATATACTTCAGTAAAGATGGATTTCGGTGGCGAAAGTTCATAGGGAACATC
This sequence comes from Phlebotomus papatasi, assembly GCF_024763615.1. Classification (NCBI taxonomy): domain Eukaryota; kingdom Metazoa; phylum Arthropoda; class Insecta; order Diptera; family Psychodidae; genus Phlebotomus; species Phlebotomus papatasi. Next base: position 99,376,616 of record NC_077223.1, read on the forward strand.
AAATAAGAATCAACTTAAGAGAGAAGGGGACAGAAGGGGAAGAGAATCTCGAATTAAAAAAGTAAAACCATGTAGCACGAAAATTGCCACAGATTTGGCGTCCTCCTTGCTTCGTTGGTGACGGGTGACTGAGTGTGAGAGGAGGGATACGATTTAATACTAGACGAGCTATTTTTTTTTGGAACAAATTTGTTACTAATATTGGGTATCTTTTTGTTTCTCCTAGAAGGCACGAATTTATTCCAAAAAATTTCAGTCTCCGTGGACGAGCTACGTTTTGGAATAGATTCGTTACTAATGTTGATTATCTTTTTGAGTGTCGTAAAATGAACAAGATTATGCCAAAAATTATGGTGTCCGTGGACGACCTAATTTTTGGAACAAATGTGCCGAAATTTTTTAACATGTAGGGGATTCGACAAACCCACATGAAATCCGAAAAGTACAGTATGAGTCGGATAGACTTAGGAATCCGATGATCTTACGAAGATCCCTAAGAATTTATATAAAGACCGAGTAAGAAATGAACCTGAGGAATCCCCAGGAAACTTGAGGAATTTTCCAATTGTGTGAAGAACACATGGGAACCTCACTAAAAAAAAGTGAAAAACCTGTGAATGGCAACCCAAGATATTCTTGGGATACCTTAGGGATCTACAGGAAATTCAAACATTCCACGAGGATTCCAAGAAATCCACGAGAAATCCGGGCGAGGAAGTCAAGCGGTACCAGATAAGTCTGTGAGGAACTCACAAATCTCACGGGGATCATTAGAACATACAAAGAAACCGGTGAATCTATGGGATACCTAAGCGGTCTTCAGACTAGAGGATTAGCCCAGTTCTCGAAGATCTCAAAATCTTAAATAGAAATTAATTTTATTGGTTTTCAGAATCTAATAGAACGTTGGCCCTTAACTCTTTCCGGACCACAACATATCCAGCAAACGAATTTCAGTAAAACTCACTTTATTGCAAGTCTTAGTGGTCAAATATGATACTTTTGTAGAGAAAGAATTTTCTCCGCCTCTGGGAAATTGGAAAACTCATGGGAACTTTCGTCCCCTAAAGAACGCAAAGGATACAAACTTGGACAGACATCAATTTTCCAAAAACCAATAATATCAATTTTGTGAATAATTTTTGCATGTCAAATGACTCCTTTACAATGTTGATAACTAAAACAAGAAGAATTATTGACCAGTATCTTGTGGGATGTCCAGGAAGTGCTAAAAAGTACACCCAGCTCCTGCTTGCCAACAGATTCCTCAAAATATTTCACAGAATAACACTTTAACACACATTTCTCTCAACACGATGTTATTGCAGACACATTAAGCTTTCTCAAGAGCCAAAAAGACACTTCCTGGACAATCAGAATTCACCAAAATCTGGAAGAATAGGAAAAACTTCCCCGAAAGCAATCTCCCTCGCTGCCAAATGTCAAAATTATCGGCCATATTGGCAAAAATATCGGTTCCGCTTGGAATTTTCTTATAACGTTGGTGTCAAAAAGCAAATGGCGGGATAACCTTACATTTGACCTCTAGATTTTTGGGGACGAGAGTACCCATAAAGTTTGAACAAGTTTTTTGAAAGTTTAAGAAAAAAATTAATTTTTCGAATTTATGTAATCTGTAATTGTTAGTTATTATACTTATTGACCCCGAGAGGTTTTTCCTTATTCTGGTCTAGAAATATCAAAAAAGTCACAATATCTGCAAGGACGCAGAAAATCGAAAATTCGCGATTTTAGACCAAGAATATCTTAGCTCAGGAGTTATTTGGGATCCTGCAAAAAATATCCTAGATTTGGACATTTTTATAGTTTGTAATCATCCACAAGAATCGGAATTTTATCGATTCTAAATAGTCTAAAAAAATTATTTTTTCCATGGGTACCCAGAGTCCCAAAGGAGACGAAAGAGTTAATAAATCAATCTTAAGTAATTTTTTTTTTTAATAATCTTGACTGATAAAAAATTATAGCAGTTAAGCCATATGGCTAAGCCTTAGGTCTGAAACCCGTACTATACTCGAAAAATCTCAAAAAAGGGAACCAGACATACTCACGAAATGAATGAGAAACCCGAGGAACCTACAAAGAATTCATGCAGCCCACGGAGATTCTGAAATACTACTGGGAACCCAATAAAGTTACGGAAGATCTAATTAGAACGTCATAGTAAAAGTAAATGGTTTATTTATTGGTTCCTTTGAAAATTGTTCATTTTGATAATATGATATAAAAACAAATCACATCCAGGTGTTACATTGTGCAATACAAGAAAAAAGGAACTGTCTTGCAGAAGATCCCACAAAAAGTTGCCCCTTTTAGTTACATTCCTGTCAGATTCGCAGAAGAACTATCTCTGAACATTCTATTTAGTTAATTTATTATGCCTTTCTCTCCCGAAGTATTTTCTTAAGTTTTGATGCCTTGCATATAGAAGATACTTGGATCACTGAAGTGAGATTTAAGTAAATATTTGAAGTCTTTTGTTAATGCACTCTTTCGAGCCATCATTAATTGTTTTAAAAGGATCGCCTAGGAATCTGGAACGATCGCTAAATGTTTTGGAACTACAAAATGTTAAGGAAAACCAGGAATTCATAGATTTTTTCGGAGAGCCAGAAACTCGAATCACTGTGACTATGTACGATATACCCTATGTTTCTTTTTCCAATCTTAATTAAGACATTTTTGCAACGGTACAGATCAAAGAATTTTTATTTTCTATGTACCAATCACGAAATACATCTGAACTTTCTTGCGTTTTGAAGAACATTTTGTACTTATTCAGTAAACTTTTATTCAGCTGAATTGTTATTTTTTTATTATCTCTTCAGATAGACATAGAAAATTATGTTTTACGTCTGCACGAATTACACGAAAATTAACATCATCATCTTGTAGGATTCATAATTGATGAATAGAGAAGAAAAAAAAACAGAAGCAATAAAAAATAAATTCAGTGAATTGACGTGCAAAGATCTCCCCAACAATAAAATTTCTTCTATTTATTTGCGCTACGCGTGAAAAAGAGATTTAAGAAGACAATTTAATTTCCTACACTTAAACCTCTTTTCTCTTGCCTTAATTTCATTACAAAAATAAAATTACTCATTTTTTTCGCAACAATATTTATCTAATAATTCCCTTTTGAGACTGCCATTGAACTCACCTGTATGCTTTTTCTTTGCCTTGATTTCTGCAAATAGACAAAAAAAGAAACGAAGAAAAGAACAATTAATAAAGTAAATTTGAGCAATTTGTATTAGTAACATTTTTGTACAAAGAAAAAAAATACAATGAAATAAGAAAACATAGAAACATGAAATATAAAACAAATAATTTTTACAGAAATATTTTTATCACTATGAGAAAGTTCATAAAGTAACAAATAAAAAAAACAGTTGAGCTTGTGCCACCAAAGAATGCAACAGAACCAGCAATAAACTACTAACAGCACTATTTTTTGCGCTACCAGACATACCAGAACAGTGACAGTCTTTTAAAGAAAAAATAAGTTTTACTTACCACCAGAAAAATTGGAACTAAAATAAACTAAAAAATAGGAGAGCAGAAAACACCCGAAATCAAAATCGCATTTCAATCAAATTAGTACATTAATCAACAAAGAAAAATCCTTCATGGAAATTTCTATTTCTTATTTTAAGAAAAAAGCATTTCACTCTCAAACACTACCAAAATAAAAGTATTATATATACATAAATACTATTAGCCAAATTGGAAAAGTATTTTTCTGGATCTTCTGGATAATAGATTCTGTACTTTGAAATATCATAAAGGGGAAACAGAGGCACCACCGAATACGGGGTAATACCGAACACTGTGATTTTTTTTTAAATTAGTTATTATACTTCAGAGGGCGGGATCTGTATGAAATGAATTTATATAGGGATCCTTGTCTACTGAAGAAATAGTCGCCATAGTCTAAGTAGTTTAGAAACAAAAATAACTGTTCGGTTCTACTCCATATTCTGTGGTATCTTAGTTTCCCTTATTGCATTTATTAAAGACCTATCGTAAAGGATAGTATTTTTTGAAGTTTTGTGCGAAAAATTCGAACCTTACAACAAAAAAAAGCTAAAGTACCTAATAAAAGCTTAAGAATTAAAAATTGAGAACAGTTGTCAGCGCCCCTAGCGGAAGATAAAACTGTACTCTCCCCACGCGGAGAAATAAATTGTCAGTATCAGTTAATTCTCATTAATTGATTTGTTTCCATTTTTCATCAAAAGTTTTTATGCATTAAACTGAGGATAATTAACTCCTTAAATAAAAAGGTTTATTTAAGGAGTTTACTTAAGGTTTTATGTGAGAAAGTGCAACCAAATTGAACTTTTATCATAAAGCACCCTTTTACTGTTCAAACTCAAAGAGAGAGAGAGCAGTTATATAATCGTCTTTTTTTCATCTTTTCACTGTTCTGGAGCTTAAACGGTAAGAGATATCGACTTCCAGTCTTAGATGACCCCCAATAAAAAAGACAATATCTCTCGACGTTTTTTTCCCTCTAAACCCGCCAAAAACATGTTTTTTCGGTTTTTTCTCAAAATTGGCACACGCTTCTTCAATGATTTATGGACATGCTTTAGAGCTATGCCAGGCCAACATTTCGCCCAAACATACATATGACCGGAAAATTCGCCGTTTTGAATTATTGAAGGTCAAAGGTCAAGCACTTTGGAAGGCTCATTTTTCAATCGATTTGGTTAAATTTGGATTTTTTAGAAAGGTATTGAAATTTCGAACCCGGCTGCATCAGTCTTCATCGGCAATGAACTGGTTAAATACCGATTTTTGAATAATTTTACATCCCCAATAAGTTAAATTTCCTAAAAACAATGTTTTTTGGTTTTTCTCAAAATTGGCCCAAGCTTTTTCCATGATTTTCAGATACGTTTTAGAGCTAGTCCAGGCGAACATTTCGCCCAAACTTATCTATGACTGAAAAATTCGCCATTTTGAATTATTGAAAGTCAAAGGTCAACCACTTTGGAAGGCTCATTTTTCAACCGATTTGGTTAAACTCGGATTTTTTAGAAAGGTATTGAAATTTCGAACCCGGCTGCATCGGTCTTCATCGGTAATGAGTCGGTTAAGTACTGATTTTTTTTGATTTTAAAATGATTTTGTGATTTATGAATCAATTTGATCTCTAGTAGATCAGTAATACCAAAAGATCATGCAAAAAAACTAATTCACGATGAGCTCTATCTCGTGAGTTCGAGCATTCCGCAAAGCTGGGATGCTTTTCCATCTCTTTTTTATATGGAGTTGAAAATTTTCTAACAAATTTGATGAGAAATTTCTCAATGAAAATGGTCCATGAAAAACATAAGTTTTCGAACTTCATGTCTAATGAAAATAGAATCTCTACACTCAGTCCTGGCATTATGCATTTAAAGATTATGCATCTGACGGGATTATACACATACAATTGTGCATTGTTGCCTACCATTAGGAGTCAATTTGTGAAATCATATATAAGTATACTATTTTGAATACATTGTGCTTATTTTTCAGAATAAAGCTTTATTTTCGTTTATTAAGGAATTTTTTTTGAATGTTCTATCAATTTAATGAAGAATCTAGCCAAAAATATTGTTTTTCAATGCATTTCTTTTAAACAATTGAATATTTTTGTTCTGACTACAGGGAGTTCCGGCTTGAGAGAAAACGGACTGAAAGAATTTGATAGGAATTGCCTACTACTGGGAGCTCATTTTATGAAATAATTTTTGAAATGCCCCTAAAATGTATGCAAATATTTTATAAGCGGTAAATTTGATGATGATTATGAACAGTTGACGCCGGAAATGACTTACATACAACACGGCGTTTCCATAATTTATCCCAAAGATATCTTCTGCAGATATGCAATTTTACTGTGTCATTGGAGTTAATTCGCGCGCTTTTCTCGGTCCCGAAAAGTTCTTTGAATGCGGAACTCCCTGTACTTTTACTCAGCGTGAAATTCGTTCTACGGCCGATTTATTCAAAAGAAATCTCCTGCAGAGAAATCTCCTAGGGCAGAATTAGCCACGTATAGTATGAGATAGTGGTATCTTATAGTTTGCCTACGAAGGAATATTGAGGAAACCACTCTTCATTCTAAATCGGTGGCAGCCAAAATCCCGAATTTTCAAAATCCTGAAGAAGATGAAATTATATGGAGGAAAATGTTTAGAGTAATTTTCTAAGACACAGAAGATTTCCCTTTGCCTCCAGCAAGCGCGGGTATACAATCGTGGGATTAGCTGTGACACTTTTAAGAATTCGGGATTTTGGCTTTCGGGATTTTGGCGTTCGGGATTTTGACCGGGACCCTTCTAAATATATACTTCCCTTCCTATTCATTGAAATATTTGTCAGCCTCATACAAACATTCTTTGTACAAATTATACGCAATGAAAAATTTCATTTGGTAGCTAATTCTACCCTGGTCTCCCCTATGCAAATTTTTCCAATGCATAATGCTATTTCGCGCTTTTTTTCGGTCCCGAAAATGTGCTTAATCTTGGGACTAAGTGTATTCAGAATTGGACATTATGGAAAAGTTTATTATTTTTGATCGGTTATTATTTCATATGTTTATTATTTGATTCTGACAAATTTCGAAAATTGTTTTATTTTAGAATTAGAGTTCTGAACTGAAATAAAAAATCCTGATACATTAGGGGAGTGAATTCTTTACGGATGAACTTTATGAGTACGTGAAAACCGCTAAAAATGAGAAAATACCGAAAGTTGTCACTTTATATAAGTGTGATTCTCTATGTCAATTTTTTGTGAGATTTGTCGTGATATCTTCGTGACACTTCTCGGAGGAAATTAAGGTAAATTGGGGCAGTAGTAAACACGAGGTAGTTGTAAAGACTGCGCTGTTTTTAATTAAATATTGAATTTCAGATAACGAGACCTATATGAATTTATAGATAGTATAAGGATCTTTGTTCCAAGTAGTGTAAGTAAGTCCAAGTAGTGCAGACATAAATATCAGTGTTTACAACTACCCCGTGTTTAATACTGCCCCAGTGGGAAATGTGGCTAAATCGATAGATTTAGAAGAGAATTTTGCGGCCTGTAAACATAATAGTGATTTGAATACCTATCCTTATAGTAAATAGTTGATTAATATGAGGAAATATCATATTACTTGAATTTTATTAAATACATTAAATACATTTCAATATTTTGACGATATTGCCAATAAAGTGTTCCCTGCCGAAATCTAACATTTTGGTAACAGAGCGGGAAGCACATTTTCCACCGATTAAATTCCACTAAATCGGAAATATGTGTCAAAAACAAACAAATCAAAAGGAAGATTTTACCATGCAGGCAAATGTTCGGGTCAATTTAAATTAATCAAATAATTATGAAATATTGTTATTTATATGGTGTGATCACGCAAAAGGATATCCGCTAAAAATACTTTTTTTATGAAGAAATATTTATTTTTCGCTTGTTCTCGAGTGTTTTATTCTATTTTTCTATTTATAAGATAAAATCTTGGATCGAACTGCAGCTTTTATAATGCGAAATAAGATTTCTAAGGCTGAAAATGCCTATTAGTCATCTCATAATTATCTTGCAGAATCTATGGAATCTCGATATGAAAATGAATAAAATATTGCAGCATAACGCTTCCATTCCAATTTAAATCTGAAGAATTTTTAATATGATTTTAATTCCAAATACCGAATGCCCTTAATTGGACTTGATGCAGCAATGCAGTGAAATATGCCTCAAGAAATTACAAATAGTAATAAATTAAAAAAAAAAGAAAATTACCTTCCATTGCAATGGATTCAGATCAAGTGCAATATTCCTCTACTCAATCCAACAACCCATGATAAGTATTTGAATATGCAAGGAAAAGGGGTACTTATAGTTACGAGAATTCGTCGAATTCTTCGCGATTTATCATCGTTATCTCTCACTATCAGTGAGAAGAATCCTTCAATTGTGAAAGAAAACTCGTTATTTTGCAATTTATTCTCGCGCGCAGCTTCTTTTTGTCTTGCCTTCCAACAATGTCTGACCTAAGAGTATAAATGATCAATTGACACGCAATTTCCACTGACTTTGGTGCACATTATAGCAATATTTTAATGAAAATTATATGCCCTTTTATCATTTGCCTCTATCTCTTTTCTCCCCCATCTATTCGTATTATTAATTATTAATGATAATGCACAAAAAGTATTTGCTGTGTGTTCCATTGAGTGAAATTGTGGCAGAAAGATAGAAAAAAATATCCAGAATTGTTGAAGAAAAAAGAAGTATTGCAGAAGAGATTGCTAATTATAATTATACATCACCATCTGAGTGCTATTTGTTCACAACAATTTAACACAATCTTTTATTAAATTGTACTTTATGTATTGCGAGGTTCTTCGGAAGTTTCAGGCGAAGCGGAAATACCCTCACAACGAGTGGCGATTTTGTGTAAATTTTTGCAATTCAGGTAAGGAACCATTCAGAGTTGTAAAATAAGGAACCTTACAGATAAGATTCAGATTAAGGATTATCGTAGTAAAATTTTCTATTGAGATTGTCAGTGTATTTTTTTTTAAATTCAGAAATAAATGTAGAACTTTTGGAGAAAAGGGGTAGCAAAGCGTCCCAGGCTTTGCGAAATGCTCGAACTCGTGGCTTAGATGCTATACTGAAAAAGTACTTTCGCATCATTTACCGTTTACCGGTTCTCAACCGATTTGAACCGATTCATAAATCTCTCAAAAAATCCGGTTTATTACCGATTCAAAACCGATTGGAACCGATTCAGTTTTATAGGAAATTCCAAGACCTTTCCAACGACCCCAAACATGATCCCATTTGCTTAATAAATGCGCTCACTAGTGTCTTTTTAACCTTTGACCTTGAAAAACTGTTATTAGGAATAGTTCAACGCTATTTTCGCCTAAGGACGAAATGTCCGCCTGGGTAATCTCCTAAAACATATCCAAAAATAAAAAAAAATCACACGACGCGTTTTCGAGCAATCCCAAAAAAACATAGTTTTAGGGTTAGGGTTTTAGGTTTTTTTTAGGGTGGGGGAAAATGAGGGGCATGTTAACGATCCTTGGGTCGACTTATGGGGGGGTCCCTCTTAGGTTCCAAGTCGCTATCTCTAACCGTTTGGCCTCTAGAGGTGATGACAGCCGGACGGACAGACGGACAAACAGTGTGACGACATTTTTCAGAAATCGTCTGAAACGTGAAGATTTGTTGAGAAAAATGGTCTCCGGAGGGTAGAAGATGGAAATTTGGGGGGTGAAAAAATCGAGGGATTTTATATACTGCTCTCTCCGTAGAGTTCGAGCAGTAAAATTGTTTTTAAAGTTGAGAAAAACAGTTTGAAACTCAGAACATTTAAGTTTAACTGAATTTTCTGCCAGAAAGATCGCATTTAATACATAGGTAATTGGACTCAGTTTTGCAGTTTTCGTTATAAAAGCAAAACTCAGTAAAAAAAATTTAGAATTTAAGGTGAGGTTTACTTTAAAAGATGTTATAATCTCGTAAAAAAACCTAAAATAACTATATGACAGTTTGAATTCGAATGACAGATACAGTGTCGGGCATGAGTTTCTTTACAAATCCATGTCTGAGAAACCAGGTGGAAAAAATGACAGACAAAATGAAAAAAAAACTTTTTAAAATTTTTGTTTTTGCAAATGATTTGCTTGTAATCCACAAATGTTATTTGTGTAAAATTAACTAATTTTATTTTTTATCAAATATAGGGGGAGGCTTTGATCGTTCGCACATACGCTACTTTCAGACACTTCATATTTCTCCCATATTCCTTTATGAATCTCACATATGGCTATATATTGTAATAGCTAACCTTAAATCCCATCTTTCCTGAAAAAATTGAGAGTCTAATCCTTTTTTCCTAGTTTCAGGAAACAAAAAATAAAAACAGGTCCAAAACTGTAATTTTGCTGTGCAATATTTCATACGATTGTGCAGAATTAATATCACTTTTCTGAAAAACTACTATCACAAAGGGTAGAAGGGTTATTAGGAATCAGATTTATGTAAAAATCTTTTAGGCTGAACAGGCACTTTTTGTGGGTGGAACAAAATTCACAAACTTGACTCAGATTCATCGATCGCACATAGAAGACTGCTTCTTTCAGATATTTTCCAGGAAACTTCATTTTAGATACGATCCCTCATATTCACATCTATTGTAATCTACCGATTTGATCCACCACTAAAAAGGAAAACTTAAAAATCGTAAAGTTGATAAACAAGAAGTAATTTGACTCAAATAGGCTGCAGTTGAGTAATTATTAAGCAATTTTGCATTTCTTTGATATAAAAATATTTTTCAAGCTTGCACAAACTGAATGTGCAATGAAAGAATCACATCTGCAATAAGCTCATACAGTTTACAACTGGTTTTTTGACAATCTTTGACATAACCTCACTATTGTGTTGTTTTGCATGACAAAGAAAAGAAATTGTCCGTGAGAAGCTGTTTTGTGAAAATTTTAGCTTGTTCACCTGCTGAAGCTCAATATCTGAGCTAAATCCCGATTCCTGCAGCTGCAGGAACAGAGAAATCTTCAATGATGCGCATTCAAACGTTTTTGTGCATATCCGGCTCCGTGGAGGAATGATGGAATCTTGTGTGGTCTTCTCGCTTGCAGAGTTTTAGTCAATTTTTAGCTTTAAAAACTTATTGATTCGTGTAAATTTGGTGATATTTGGACTTTTTAAGAAAGTATTCATCAGATTTAACCGTTTCCGGAGTGAAATTCTCGTAGAACCAATCAAAAAAATGGTTTTTAATGTCAATAAAACATCTCTCAGAAAAGTTCCAAAAAAGTGATATTAAAATGTTTTATTCTATATAAAAATGGTTTAATCAAGTAGATTAGAGTTCCCTTTAAACAATGATGTGCAACTTTTAGTGTCCGGTGCAAAATTTACGGTGAAAATGGGGTGTTCAATGATGGCGTGAATCGTGTGCGATAATAGAAACTTGATTCATCTATCGGATAAATCGCCATTAAATTTTCATTTTCCTCTGGAGGAAAATCTAAGGATTTCCTGGAATTTTGTTTGGTGGGATTATAAACCTTATAAGTAAGACATTTTTTTGGCATAGTTGGAGAATCCATACAGTTTGCATGGTAGTCAGAAAAAATCACTGAACTTGAACATCATTTTTGTATGCGAAAGTTCAAAGCCTCCCCCTAAGTGTTTTCCCAAAATTGGGCATTTTTCATCGGCCAAAAGTTTCTTGACACATTTGTAAAACACTCAAAGCGGTCAAATACGTGCAACTAACCTCTTCTAGCCCAGTTATATTTTGAAGTTTTGTAATTTGCACATTTCTAAACTTTACAATGGTCAATTTATACATATAAAAGTGATGATAAATAATAATAAAAAAAAGCATTTTTAGTAACTTTATAATATAGGTTAAAATGGGAAGTGAGAAAAAGGTAAAGGATGGGTAATCGACCAGAGATACTGTCGGAAGGAATCTGCGTCGTCAATTTTTCACTTTTAACGAAAAGCAATACAGGATAAACATAAAATTGTCAGAATTTATGGCAATGAGGCATGAGTACATTTGGAAAACGCTACTGGTAGACCCATGGATTCTACTTAAAGGATTGATAACCGCATTGTAAATATTTATGATAGTGACCTTATGATATCAGCTCCAAAAAATCAGTGGTGCCATAGGCAAGACCGTTCGGCTTTGGGCAGTGAGATCTCTAAATCGACTCTCACAGTTGCGAGTTTGAGTCCCGCCCGGTACAAGCAACTGAATGTCTAGAAAAAAGTCATTTTTACATGTGATAAAAACGTACTAAAGTGCAACGCTTCTGCCCAAAAATTTCATGGCCATGTCACATATAAGATTAATATTAAGATTAATACTTTCTGAACTACGAGAATGCCAAAAAAGATAGCAATTGTTTTATCTTGCCTCTGGGGAATCAGTGGCGCAATAGGCAAGACCGTTGGCTCTTGGGCGGAAAGATTCCCCGGCTCGACTCAGAGTGTGAGTTCGAGTCCCGCCCGGTGCAAATTAATATCTGAATGTCTGATTTAGACAATTTTCACATGTAACAATAACGTAATAAAATGCACCGCCTTCGCCCAACACTCCGGGAGCATGGAAGAAGCATGAAGCATTCACATCACGGGAAGGCGCTCCTGGGCGGTCTACAATGGACTTCGCAGATTCTTCCCGAACGGGATCAATAACAATATAACATAATATGATTACATTGTAACAAAAAATATCTCGATACGATTAATAATAATCGTATAACAGTCGCTTGAAAACTGACCGAATCACAGTTGTCACGCATGGAAAATTGCTCGAATTGCTTTTAATATGATTCAGAAAACAATTAAAACGAACAGTAATATCTTACTCATCGTATTACTCCACTAGAGTGTACTCTTTCTAACACACGTGATTTTCCATTTGAATTTTGCATACTTTATACCTCTCTTTCCAGGTTTTCTTAATATTAATATTAATCTTCTATGTGACACCACGGTCAGGAGCACGGAAGAAGCATTCACCACGGGGAAGGCGTTCCTGGGAAATCTACGATCAGCAGATTCTTCCAACACGGGGCACAATTGTAATGATTACATTGTAATAGCAAATAAAAGTGTCTCGATACGATTCATAATAACAAGCTCCAAAAATTCAGAATCAGTTGGTTCCTGAAGGGATGTAGGCCTCAAATATTTCAAAAATCAATCGCACATAGAGAAAAGTGGCAAGAATAGTTGAGTGACTTCTTGGATTTCGTAGATAAGCGAGTGGAATCTGAATAAAAGGTTTCAGCTTTACTTAATGGCCTCTACACACTAAAAATATTTATGTCTATATTGAAGCAATTTCCCTACGCTTGTGTAGGAAAAACTCTTCAATATGGACATAAACTTCTCTAGTGTGTAGATGCCATAAGACACGTTGAAATTAATTAATTAGCCTATACATCAAAAGCACGAGTTATGTAATATTTCCCAAAAATTCACTGTGTTTTTGGAAGATCTCGTCAAATTCGCTTCTATCAAAGACGTTTATAACTGCCCTAGTTACACCTAATGTAAAAAGTTGCACTTGTAACTTCCCATTTTTTCACTACACAGGACAAGGGGTGGAAAATTGTTTAAAGAAAACAAAAGTTTGTTTAACCCTCGGAGTTCATTTTGACAGTGACATTTCCATGACAGTTATTTGAATATGAAATTTACTAACGGTGAAATTCACGTTATTTTGATTTTTTAATATGTAAAAATTTATTCTATAGCCTTACTAACTCTGCATTATTAATACTGTAGTGACCTTCTGCTGGTCAACTAATGGGGTAAAAAATTCTTTAAGGGGAGTCACTAAAGACACAGAGAGCACGGAGATAATACATTGTATTTTTTGCCGGAAGAATTTTTGCACTTTTTTGGGGAAATTAACGATGAATATTTTATAAGTGGTAACGAAAACTGAGGAATGTTAACAAGCTAAGCAGTGTGGCAACTGGCTTTAGACTTAAGAAAAGTGCGTCAGTGGGTCCCTTAACCCATGCAAGCCACATTGCATTTGGATGAGGATCGTGCGAAATATTCGTTCACGCACGAAAAGTCTTGGTTGATTTTTCAGAACCCTCAGGAAAGTTTGCGTATAAAATATTTTATAAAATAGCGATTCTACACCCGGATAAGAGATGGGTGTAATATAAAAATGTGTGTGAGAGGGTCGAACACTCAAATTCCATACAAAATTGCTGACGGATGTAAAACAAGAATATTTACACGACTTCAAGGCGCAATTATTGTTGCTTTGAGCATTAATTGAAATTAAATTGTAGCATGTTGCTATTTATTTAAATGAATCACCAGAGACTCAAAACGCACTCACCACTTCATTGAATTGCATATTGCAGATTTTTGCATTTTCTATTTGCAGCAAACTCCTTTTCCATCTCACTCAAAATCACAATCTCACTTTAATATGCGTAACTTCTCATCAACATCCATTCTCACATTTTGAGCCAAGGAACAGGCACAAAAAAAGAACTTCCATTAACTTTGACCACAGTTTGCAAAATGCAACAGCAATTAACAGAGTTATTTTGCAGAAGTGGCAAAAGAAAAATTCATTCTCGCACGGAAAAATGAGGGAAAATAAATTGTAAAAGAAAACAGGGGGCAGAGAAGTTATCATGCAAAAAACTGTACACCAATAAAAGTTTTCCTCACACTTGCCTCCACGTTGAAAAGGCTTGCAAACGCCTTGCTTGAATTTCTTCAAAGATTTTTGTTTTTTTTTTTAAATCATTCCCAGAGTGTTAATTTGTGTTGAGCGTGAAAAAAGAAAAAAGAAAAATCCACAAATTTAATGGTGGTTACTGACAAAAGTTTTTAAAAAATTGGACCTAGTTCTTTTATTCAGCTTAAGAGGTTACTTTTAAAAGATTGAGGTTATGTTGAGCCTAACCTTAAAATATGAAATTAATATTCTGTGTTACATTTTTTCTGCTATTTAGAGGAATTTTTAAACTTCAAAAATTAAAAACGAATAAAATTACAACCTCTAAAAAATTCCATATTATATTGAGCTTCGAGGTTAGGGTTTACATAACCTCAAATACTGGATTAGCTTCTCTAAAAAAAATAAAAGAAACAGACCATTATTGCTTAAGAAAATACTACAATCAACCTTCATAAAAATAAGAAGAAGTTTTTTTTGGAATCTTTTACTTAGAACTTCCATATCTAACTGTGTTATCACACTTGTACATTAAAATTTTAATATGACTCGCATTAATTGTCGCTGGTGAAAGTTTAAATGTGTAATTTGTGTGTTTGAATCATTTTATATTAAAAATTTGATCTATTTGTTGATAAAAAAGGTAGACTTGGCCCGCAAAATTTGATATAAATTGATTTATAGCATTAATGCGGAAAAATTAATGCGATTTTCTTTTTAATTTTTTAATGTGAAAAATATTTATGCATTAGGTAAGTTTAAACTTATTTTTGCAGGCCAAGTCCACTTCTTTATCAATAAATAGAAAAATCCCAAATATTAAGTGACTCAAAGACACAAATAACATATTTGGACGCTCACAAGCGAGAATTAATGTGAATCACATTAAAATTTTAATGTGCAAGTGTGATAACGCCGTGAGCTTACGTATTTATCTGTTTTTGTAATCCAGTTTAACTAAGTAAATATCAAATAAGTTTTATTTAACTGCATAATTTTAAAAATTATGTTTTTTAAAGATTCGGAATGTATGTAAAATTCTCTCGTTCTTATATTTAAAAAAAAATGTATCGTCGAGCTACTAAGTCAGAAATATTTACCATAGACATGTACTAAATCAGTTCAGTTTTTGAAGTTTAACACTTTAATTGCGGAAGAATAATATGCTGCGCGTTAAAATTGTACAAAATTCTTTGTATAAAACAAATTGCATATCAAAGATATCACGTGGAGAATATTTAGTACACACATGTACTAAACTAATTCCTCAAACGATGCTTGTAATATTTTGTAATCAAAGTACTTGATAGTTTTTACATACAAAACAATTTGCATAATAAAGCTGTATGGAAATGTTTAGTACATACATGTACTAAACTAGTTTGGTATAAAAAATTTGCAATTCTTTAAAATAATAAAAAATAAGATTTGAAAAAGTTTTTAAATAAAACTAATTGCAGAATGAAATTTTTAGATGAGAAATATTTATAGTACGAACATGTACTAAAATAATTTGTCGTAAAGGTAAGCAAATTCTTATAAGAAATAGTAAAAAATCAAACATGAAACTTTTAGAAAGGGGTTTAATATATTGACCAGTCAGAATATAAGTCGAACAACTCGATTTTTTACAAAAATCGTTTTATTCGCTTTTTGGATACTTCTTTATACCCTCTACCTTTTCCCTGTGAACATTATACTTGAAAGATAATTATTTTCAAAGTTATAGAGATTTTAAATTTCAAATGATTTCAAAAATCCTACACTCTGCATGTAAAATCTCAGCTTCAAATCGCTCTCCTGTAAAATTTGCCTAACTGCGAGTTGTTAGTTTCTTATTCTGAGCGGTCGTTATTGTCTTTACTATCTTCAGGTAGTTGTTGAACTTATTGATATTGTGGGAAAAAAATTTTATGAAAATTAGTTGTAAATAAATTTTTGAACTTTTATAGAGAAGTTTTTCAATTTAATAGGCAACCGAACAATCCAGAACATTTTTTTTAGTACATGCCTAGTTTTAGTACAAGGTATAAGAATCGACCGGGAAGTGAAGAACAGATATTGTACATCTATTGTACTTCTTAAAAAAATATATTTACGATATTTAAAATCATTTTATATGGGTGACATTGACAGATGAAATGTCACCCACCTGACACATTCGATTTTGGATTATCTCTGACTGTCAAAAATTCAAATTTAAATATCAAAGCGTTAAAAACACTTTTTATACTGGTTGAAAAGGAATTCAAAACTAATCTAAACCTCGCCCTTTAATCTAAAAGAAAAAAACAAACATGTTAGTGATTTAATTCCTCAATCAATATACCTCTTCTATTCACTATCATGCATTGGGATTACACAAAATCATGTCTTGAAGTGCTACAATAGAAAATCACAAAAAAATACTGAAGAAAAGGGCTACAAAATATGTTTTTCTACTGAATATTTAGCTGCAGAATAATGCCCTCAAAATGATCACTTTACTGCTTGCTCTTTCGTCCTGTGGACCCAAACTTCTTCCTCAGGAAACTCTTATTTGCCTTCGATCGACGTTTCCCAACACTGCCAGGAGTGCTACTTTCTGAGCTCGCATCAATACTGAGAACACTCATACTGTCCACATCTCCTTCCAGAGCTTGTTGGTCAAAACGCTGAGCCAGAAGAGAGGCACTCCTCTGGACAGCAGATGACCCAGAAGACCCTTCTGTTGAGTATTTAGTGGCCTTATGGCCTTTGGAATGATGCTTCCTTATGGGCATGGTTGAGCGATAGGATGGATCAGGAGGACCATCCTCGAGGGCGAAGAAACTGAAAATGGAAGTTGTGGGAGACACTGGGAAATACTTACTGCTGTAAGTAGAAGCAGAAACAGCTGTCTTCTGACGACGATAGTCAAGTGCCTTCTTCCCACTCCAGTCCAATATGTCACGATCAGCCTCTGCAAGAAGTTAACTTTTCATCTTCACCATAAAAATCCTATCTCTATGTTTAATCTAATTTGTGGTCAAATGAGCGTCTTTACACTGAAACAAACACCCTACGCACTCATTTTATTTCTCTCACTAATTAATGACCACTGACCACTGACCACACAAAGAGCCTCAAATTACACAAAAATGAAAATGTTTACCTATTGGATGCAATAAAAATTTTCTACGAATTTACTATTGTGTGAAAATGAGAGGGAGTCGAGAGAGTTGACCGGCAATTAACAATATCATTATAATTGTAATAAACTTGTGTTAATTTCTTTTTCTAGATTTATCAAAATTTTATCTATATTTTTTTCACAGGGCAGCGTTGGCTCTTCGCAAATTTTATGTCTTTTATTTAGCTAATAATTTGGTTAAAAATGTGAGGTTATGTCGATCATAACCCTAGAAAATCCATTCAAACTTTGAATGAAACAAATTTAAAAATTTAATAAACTCTACCAATATTTTAGATCAATTTGTCCATTTGAGAGACAAATAGGGCAATTTTGAAATAATATTATTCGGATTAATTTAAATTTCCTTCCTTTTCAAGAAGTGGCTCATTCTAACCTAAAACTATCTAAATTTTAACCTTAAAAATCTTGATAATCTCGAAACGCTGCTACAGTGTTCTTCGTTTGATCAATCCAATTAGGGTGGCGGCATTACTTATGGCCAGTCTATACTTTGTGGCCACATCGCAGATATCTTCAATTTTTTCCCACAAATTAATTTCGAAGTACTACAAAATTAGGAATATTTGATATCCTTAAATGCAACTTTTAAACTGATTTACTTTTATATTTCGGTAGAATTTTAATTATTTTCTGGAGATTATTTTACTCAGGGGCATGACATTTCCTATGCTTCCCATATGTTTCTAGCGTGGCAAAAAAACTTTTGAGTTTATTAGCTGTTTTCTGTCATTGTAGAATGAATTAACAAAAAATGCAAATACAAAATAAAAGCCAATTTATTAACAAAGAGGCAATCGAAAAACCGAAATTGGCAACCTACGTAGTTTTGGAGATATCTCGTGAAATGTGTACGAAAACAGGGAAAAAATTACACTAAAACCGGTCGTATTTTTCAGAGCTAATGTCACCCCCCTGATTTTACTGATGCGCCTGAGGATCAAATATACGTCAAATCGTTAAGAAATTTACTAACGATCACACAATTTTTAGTGACTAAATTATGTACCGTCGTTGCGGGTGACTTTGCACGTTTTTTCGCTATTTTGCAACTTTGCTCTCTAAAAGTGGATAATTAAAGTGAAGGGAGGGGGGTTTTTGAGTAAAATTATTTGTATTCAGTTGTTAATGAATGGATTTTGTGCCACTAGCATTAATTTTATAAAATTTTACTATGTTTAGAAAAATCAAGAAAAAAGGCTTGCACTGGGGATAAGGTGCGGGTGACTTTGCACTTTTTAATAAATACTAAAAAATCAACAATTTCTGATAATAAACGACAATGAAGATCTTTACATCTAAGGGTAATATGCACGAGATCTACAAGATGACATGATCGCCATCTTGATTTGACGTTTCTGTCCGCCATTTTGAATAACTGTCAAAACCTAAAACTGGTCCGATTGAGTTGAAATTTTAGTATGCTTGTAGCTGATGTCAAGACCTTTTCAGAACGTATCTATGTCCCAGTCTACGTCAAGTATTAACCTAGATACAGAGGCTCAAATTTTAAAATTTTGAAATCATCATATTTTGGTGATCTTTATTTACTAATCCTTAATTTTAAAATCTAAATGAAATGCCTCAGTAACCATTAAAAATGGTTGAGGCTTTTATTTTATATATTTATTTACTCTTACATAATTAAAAAAAAATAAATGAAAAGTGCATTTATTAATTTTTTTAATTTTTTATTTTTGCAAAAACAGTTTTACAGATCTTCAAATAATATGCTGTTATAAAGAAAAACATTACTTTTCTTTTTTTTTTTGTTATTTAGATCTCATCGCCTAAGGGTAGTACTGTCTTTTTTGTGATGATTTCGATAAAAGAAGCTCTCCGTAGTTCTGTATTCATGAAAATGTCAAAATTTTGAACTTGGAGCTTCTGTATCCAGGTAATCGTTTGACCTAGGTCGGATGTTATATATGTTCTGAAAAGGTTTTGACATCAGCTAGAACATACTAAAATTTCAGCTCAATCGGACCAGTTTTAGGTTTTGACAGTTATTCAAAATGACGGACAGAAACGTCAAACCAAGATGGCGACCACACCATCTTGTAGATCTCGGTCACTTTATCTTAAATTATCAAAAAATTGGATAATTTTTAGCCAAATACTTTTATTATAAAGCTTTAGAAAGATCATTACATGCAATTTTATAACATAAATCATGCGTTCTTAGAAAGATAATAGGGAAAAAAATATTTTAATAAAAATTATCAACAAAATCGAAGTGGATTATTCTAGCCAGATAAATTTAGAATAGATTTGGGCAATTTACTTCTCTGAAATCGATTTTAAAATTGCACCTTCAGATAACTTTTTCACGGAGCCGTTTTTTGACAAAATACCTATATTAGCATTTCATTGACTATTACTGAAACCACAAGAATCCTTTTGAGGATCATTGTACCTTACTTGGTACTTAACATATCCCTATATACTTTGACATGGTAGACCAGATCGGCGAAGACTATCAATAAGTGCTAGAATTGTTCAAAGTCTCACGAACAGCAGAGTGCAAAGTCACCCCCCGAGTGCAAAGTCACCCGCAACGACGGTATCTTCAATTACAAATATTTAGTACTATTTTTTAAAACTTGTTTTCTTTGGAACTATATTTTCTTTTACTACTTGTTTTTGATGATTTTTCAAACAAAAATGTAAAATAATGACAAAGGCCATAAGTTATGATCAATTTGATAAAATTATTAATTTGTGGCCACAGCATTTGACGTGTGGCGCCCTCACACATATTTGGTTTAGCGAGTTGTCAGTCGAGTTATTTTGATTCAGTGAATATGAGTTTTCTAGCAAAAATATAATAAAATTTAAGGTAAGTGTTGAAATTATAAGATGAAATTGCCTACAAACGTGTGGTGTGAATGTTCTTATTGATTTTTTTCCATGAACTTGCATTTTCTTGTAAATAACCTAACTTTTTCTCTTTTTCCCTCTTAGGAGAATGAAAAACACGAAAAAAAGAGAAAAGCCTCAATATTGAACTCAAAGGATGCAAAAGGGGCATTGAGAAGCATTGAAAATAGAATGACCACGACCAAAGTACGCCGAGAAAAATTTGGATGGTATTTTCTACAAATCGTATCTTTAAATTCTACTGCCTCAAAAGATAGTAGAAAATGCCATCCTCCATAGAAACTTTCCTTTGAAAAATCTACCATCTTGACATTTTAAAATTTAATATCCTATGGATAGTAAATTTTGAACACCTGTTTATAAACAAAATTTATTGTGCGCTGGGCATTAGTAGTTGAATATTTTGAGAAAAATATTTGAGAAACTATGAAAATTTGTTAAACAAAATAATAAAAAAAACCTGTGAAAGTCCCTAAAATGTTTTTCTTTTCTTTTGTATTAAAATTATTTTATTACTAAGTTTGTTTTATATAATTTGAAATTGTGGCCATAAGTTATTCCACGAGTGGCCACAAGTTATGAATTTTACACGGTTGGGAAAATCACATATTTTCCGGGAATTGAGGGAGTTTCCTAGTAAATTCATTTGGATATATCGAAAGAAATGACATAAAAGAAATTTGTGAAAATGTGGCCATAAGTAATGTCTGCAACCTACCCCTTGGCCTGTGTTAATAAAAGCACAATTTTCATTATATAAAATAACCAGTAGGGGGAAGTGGGGCACCTTTGAAATTGGGATTTTTCACATATTTTTAAACAAAATTGAGCCTTATCGTGATATAATTTAGGTGCACAAATAGATTGAGAGACTAAATTACGTTATGATATGGCTAAATTCCACTTAAACATAGGTGAAAAATCCTATTTTCAAAGGTGCCCTATTTTGAAATGTGCCCCACTTCCCCCTAGTTCATTAATAAATTGTCACTGTATGTATTATATCCAGGAATAATCTTACCGAAGTACAATAAAGCGGGCACCTTGAATTAGGTCTCCATTAAAATAATATTAACCATCCCTTTTCCAGAAATATAGAATTTATAGTATAATAGTTTTTCAACGGAATAATTATAAAACGGGTCATAAGAAAAAAATATGGTGCTACTTCTTATAAATCCTCTTTAAGCCTAATTTAACCCTCCACACACTGCTCAACATAAATATGTTCTTGCAGTCTATAAATCATCATAAAAATCCATCTACGCACGAACTCGCATCTCGCGTAAATATTCCTTCGAGGTGTGTGTGTCAACAGACCATAAAATATTTCATTCTGTACAAGAAGATTCGAGGGGTAAAAGTTGATTATGAAAATTCACAATTATCAATTGCTTTGAGCTTCTGTTGAAGAAGTCCATAAAATTTGAAAGTGAATCAAATATTTTTGACCATCGAATTTGTTGATTGTACGATCAAAACTTAACACCCAAAAGTGATCATTTGGGGATTGAGAATGAAGAGGTTCTTTTGATGTTTATTGTAGTTTCATTACTTAGCTATTTACTTCCCACCCTAAATCACCTATCAGTTGCTAAACATACATCAGAGTCTCTTATCAATATTTACATAGAAATTGAAAATGCATTTGTGTCATACTGCCGAAAAAATACTGTGATTCCTCTCTCACTCAAATATTTCCAACAATTTTTTTCTTTCTGGGTATTTAATTTCTCAATATACACCTTTTTTCGGCTTTGGGTAAACATTTTGATAAGACGCACGTAAGCACTCAAGAGGCTTGATTGATCCACAGTTTATTTTTTTTTTGTTGTTGGCAAAGTTCTGTGATATCTCACACTAAAAGAAAAAATAAAATGAAATATACTCACTGTAGACATTCTGGAGCAATTCGAAGATATTATCGCGACCAAACTGCATGGCAATGTGAAGTGGCGTGTATCCCTGGCAAAAGAAAAGAAAGAGGTGTAAATGATGTTTATTTAAGAAGCCACATCAATAAAATCATAAAGTAATACAGGCAATTACCAGGATCGTAAAATTAAATCTTTACAAATTCCCTAGTAATTCTCAATAAAAACGTAATACAACGTTATTGCTACATTTCACAGAAGATTTACTTTAATAAATCTATGCAATAGCTGTGGAACGACATTAATATAAAGTTGCATAATAGATAATGTAAAAGATTATTACACGTAATTACTTAAGGTTTATTCATTCATAAACGTATTAGTTTACGTATGGAAAAATTTTAATCACTTATTGTCTTATTAAGTTTTGTTAGAAGATCAATATTTTAAATCTTCTAATATGTTCACATAACTTATTTCTGAAATAGATCAATTTTCGGAAGTTATTGCTACTATTTGGAGAATTTTAAAGTTTGTATTTGTAAAACTTTTGAAGGTTATACGGACTTCAGACTTAAAGCTTAGCCAAATGGCTTAACTCCTGTAATTTCTCAACAAGAAATATTTCTTTAGAAAATAGATATTTTTTATTTTGTATTGTATTTACAGCAGTTAACTTAATAATATCTTTAAAAATTAATATTATTGCTGTTAGAAAATCCAGACCCCTGGAAACTGAGATAAACATCTAGCCTGAACACAGCTTTACTTACAGTATAACCTCACATTGCTAACATTGCCAATTTTATTACAAAAAAGAATTAGCAAAATTGTACAGAAAGTCCTGGGATTATGCACTTTGCGATATGAAATGTATGAGTCAAAAAAGAGAGTGCAATACAAAGTCCATTAGGACTATGAAGTAGCGGTTCTCTCTTAAAGGATCCTAAAGTGTATTATAAACTAATGCCTAGCGCACAATAACTATATAAAACATATTTACAAACAAAAAATATGTTTTCAAAATTTCCTGTAAGAGTGAGCGAGATGACTAGATCAAGCTTTTATTCACTCTCACTAAAATCTCAAAAATATGTTTACAAAACAAAAGGTATTGTGCGTTAAGCATAACAATTGAATAAATCATAAGTTCAGTTCGCGGTGTTTTCGGTCTCGAAAATGTGCATAATCCTGGGCTCCTCTGTACATATAGGCGCTAGTTTATCTTTTGCCAAATATAGAACAAGCTATTTTTGTAGATAGGGGGAAGTGGGGCAACTTTGAAACTGGGGCACCTTTGAAATTAGGATTTTTCATCTATTTTTAAATAAAATGGAGCATTATTGTGATATAATTTAGCTGCACAAACAGACTGAGAAACTAAATTACATAACGATATCGCTCAGTTCCACTTAAACATAGGAGAAAAATCCCAATTTTAAAGGTACCCCAGTATCAAAGGTGCCCCACTTCCCCCTACTGCCATAAGATTAAGAAATTATCGGGATTTAGAATGATAAATGGTGAGAATTTTTTTTGTAAGAAAGTCTCTATCCTATTGAAAAATTTCTATTTTGATATAGAATTACTCGAATTACTCAAGAATGAATTAAGTGATCTTGATAAAATTAGGTATGGAGTTAGTACCTATTTTAGTTAAGTTCCTTTATCAATGTTCATAAGCTTTTCTCCCCACACTACCTTTAGTAGCCCCAATTAAATGAGGACGTTTTTTTTATAATAACTCTGTTCTAAGAGAAAGCTAAAACTGGACATGGGATCAAAACTTAGGGAAAGATTTTCGATCATGCATATAAGTTGAGGAACTTCTTGATAGTCCAACTACACACCTTTCGCTTAAGCCTAAGTTGATGCAAATCTATTGGGAAACAACAGGAAATTTGAACCTTAACCCATAAAACTTTTGAAATAAAATCTTATATTATCTAAAAGCATAACTTATCATTAAACTCGGTTGGATAGTTTCAACTAATCTGTTCACAATTGGAGTGATTTTTTGTCCCGTTTTTGTCAACGAGAGACACAAAGAGGTCCGGGAGTTGTCAAACTTAGATATGGATCTATTTAGAGATGTTCACCGTAATGTTCGTGTTTGGTCAAAAAGGGCCTAGGTGCCAAGTTCAACCAACTTTTTGGTGCTTTCCTATGACAGATTAGGGGAAGTGTGCCAAATTTCGACCACCTTCTAATTTCGACCACTTTGAGTGTAAATTCGGCCATGCAAATAAATTAATTAAAATTATGTATATAATCTTCGAATAGTTAATGACTTCATTTTGGTTTTAAATATTTATTCATTTTAGGATGTATAACACAAAAACCGTTAAATTTTAGGTATTTAAATTTCGTTGTAAAAACTCAGTGTGGAAAGTGCAAAAGGTTTTCCTTCGGTGTTTTTCATGAAAATTGATTAGTTTTCATTAAAGATTGTTTCTGTTAATGTTAATAATGAATCAATATTTAAATTTCGGGTAAAATTTCGCAGCTGGATCCTGTATTTCGCGTAAAAAAGTATATACTTTGTGAGCGCCTCTCCGGTGAGGTAGTGTTGCCTATTCCGGCAACATCTTTTGCTTTCCTAAATTTCTTATTCATTTTATGTTCTTTCTTTCAATTTCTGAGTTCTACAATGTCCAGAGAAAAAAACCATCGCTTCTATGAAAAAGATGATGTGGAAAAGGCCTTGGAAGAATTCAGAAGGGCAAATTGCTACGGGAATCTACGCGTAAATTGGAGATGCTACTCTTCAGGTCTTCAGGACAAATTACGCGGAAGATCTCAGGGCTTGTTGGTCATATAAACGTATTAAACTAAATATGAAACTCGTTCCGTTTGACGTTTTGAAATTTTCTATCCGTTGTGTTACAAAAGGTGGCCAGAAAAAAGGTGGCCGGAATTTCACTCAAAGTGGCCGAAATACTACCCAAAGCAATGTCCATATCTTTATTAATTTTTCAATATTTTAGGAAGTAATTTAAAGAAAACAAAGATGATAAACTAGTTTTCAAGGTTCCACACAACCCTCCCGAAAAGGAAGTAACAAAAAATATCAATATGAATTAAAATTATTGCATTTCAAACTTAGGACTTGGGTGCTTATATGCAACTATGCCGAAATTTGGCACATTTACCCTATTTTCTTCCAACCTCCTTAAATGAAGTTTTTTTCTTATATGCTTTATGTTGAAATATTTTCCTTGGATTCACAAAAATTAAAATTAAAAGAGTATGAATGCAATCATTTAATAGAAGAAATCCTTTTTCTTTTAGGAACTGCTTTTTGTGCTTTCAAACTTTTCCTTTAAGGTTTTAGAAAAAAAGTTCTTACTTATAATAGTGCTCGCCCATTGCTAAAGATCTCATTCGTGATAAAACTCTGATCGGATTTGCCCATTCCTCTTTTATTGTTGCAACATTTTGACAAATTTGTTAAGTTGGAAGGAAAATGTAAATTTTTCGTGTTTGACATAAATGAAACATTAATTCGATCACTCAGAATAAAAGTCGAACAACTCGATTTTTTACAAAAATCGTTTTATTCGCTTTTTGGATAATTACCCTTTACCTCTTCCCTGTGAACATTATACTTGAAAAATAATTATTTTTAAAGTTATAGAGAATTTAAATCTTAAAATTCTTATACTCTAGGGGAATGTTGGCATGGTTCACACAGAGTGAACCTTCAAACAGCGCAAATTTTCTCTTTGTTTGCAAAGAGCTAGTTCGTCATTTCTTAGCCATAAGATAGATAATATTATTAAGTTCATGAGACGAGGTGAGAAATTGTAAGTTAGATCCTTACAAACAAAGCGAAAATTCACATCGTTTGAAGGTTCACTCTGTGCGAACCATGCCTACATTCCCCTACATGTAAAATCTCAGCTTCAAATCGCTCTCCTGTAAAATTTGCCTACTGCGAGTTATTCGTTTCCTATTCTGAGTGGTCGAATTGTAAAGGAAGATTTACTATGTCACATCTTGGCATTTCAGATTAGGAAGAATGTTACTTCTGATCAATTTAGCTTTTTTTACTGACTAAAATAGAATATTGTAGGGGGCAGTACGGTACCTTTGAATTGGGGAACCTTTGATTTAGGGTACTTTTAAATTGGGATATCTTTGAAATTAAGCTTTTTTCTCTTATTCTTAAAATGAATTGAGGTTTATTGAACTGTATTTCAGCTGCATAATTGCTTTATCGATCTAATTATGACATGGTAAAGTTCAATTCCTTTTAAAAATAGGAGAAAAAGCTCAATTTTAAAGGTACCCGACTTAAAAGGTGCCTTCCCCTACTGATTCCTTTAATTTTGATTTTATTTAAGAACCAAAATGCTTATTTTATGATCAAAATACCAATTTAATGACCAATAATAAACTTGCAAAATTACATCTATCGGTAAGTTTGTAAGTCTTGTTAATGTTTGTTTTGAAATCTTTATTTATTACTAACACATTTTTATTTGAATTAATTCATTTCCAATCTTATGTTAAATGCATTAGCATAAAATAGCTTGAGTGAACAAATGGAGAAACAGTTCCACATATTTCTTTTTCAAACCTCATCAAACGCATTGAAAACAAATAAAAAAATCATGTAAATTAGGTATGAAAACTCTCAGTGATATTTATAAAAACAAAACAAAATCCACACTTTTTTTTTGCAAACTGATAAATGTTTGCAAATGTATAGTGAATAAACAGAAAATAATGTTGATGATGTGAAAACATTTGTAGCGACATAGTCTTGAGAGTTGGCCACAGAGAAATCATGCAAAATGACTTTACAAATCGCTGAACAAATTGCAGCCAGAAGGAAATATCAAACAATCACCATGAGATTGTCGTACAAAATAGGTGGAAATTGTAGTCCAACTAGTTGGATATGTGTCATGAGGAATTTATACATATATATATATATATTTGAAATTGTAACCCTTTTGGCATTTGGTGAGTTCATGTTTTGCCCAATTTATATTTATCCTCAAAGAGGGGTACTAGGGGATCCACCGAAACTGAGAAATATTCTATTTTGAGTGCAGAATTGCATTATTGTACAAAATATATACATAGATGGATACAATTGAAATTGAACAATGATCATTTGAAATTCTCCAAACACGAGGAAACGACATCGGTTATCAATTAAGAGTCTTGTCCCGTGTGTGAAATTATAATGACCCAGAGAGTTGGATATATGTTGTGGAATTATTGCTTGTGCTCTCTCTGGAGTGTCCCCCAAGTGGAACCGATGCTCGCAACATGAAATACACGATATTCATGAATTTATGCACACTTTCACAAAATATACCATGCACATATTAGTTCAACACGAGGCACTGTATTAATTTGAAACATTTTTTTTTGTTTATCAACTATCGTCACTTAGTTTTTGATCCCAGCTCACCCTTCACTTAGTTTTTTTTTTCACCAGAAGGGTTTGAATTTACAAAAAAAAAAACAGAGCATTGAAAATTGGTTTTAATACTCAAAGGGTTGTTCTGCAACATCCCTTTTCACTTCGCCCATTCCAACCAAATAGAAAAATTTAAACCGTACCAAAAATACAATAAAATGATCAAACCACTGGCACTTTTCGCGAATGTGCCAGGAAAATTTATTCCACAGAATGTAGAAACTTCTGTTTCCCCGAGAACAAGGAAAAAAACGAACAAAATTGCGCCAAAAAAGAGCGAGAAACCCCTGCTCCAGGAAAAAATGTAATATTGTGTAAAATTGTAAAATATGACGGTAATATCATTCACATGGTGACTTCTTCAGCAGTTCAACAGCCAATGATGCCACCCTCTCGATCTTTTATTTTTTTCAGAATAAAAGGGGTGAACACTGATTTTAAATTGGCTCTTCAGCATTATATTCGCCATGCTTTTCACTTTCGCAATTTCAAGGAGAAATACTCACGAAAACATGTGATTTTATTAAAAATAAAAAGAAACGCTGGATTGAAAAAACACAAAGAGGGTGAGGAAAAAGCCAATATTTGGCTGTAAGGAGTAAAAAGATGGGCAAAAGTTTTTTTTAAATTTAATTCGCAAAAATGTTTTAGCAATTAGGGTAAGTGTACCAAATTCCGGCCAGCTTGTAATTTCGGCCACATTTCTTATTCCTTGAATTTCCATGAATTTTTAGGTTTTGCATACTTTAGAGATTAAACAATGCAAAAATAACAAAAAATATCGCTTCGACGAACAAGATGATCTGAAAAAGTCATTGGAAGAATTCCAGAAAGGCACGGAACTATGAGAATGAAGTTGGCCGAAATAAGCCACCAATGCTATGCCTACATTGCTATTCATTTTAAAATGTATTAAGAATGATTTTAGAGAAAATAAAGACAATAAACTGTCTACAAGGTTCCAAGCAAAACTCCTTATAAAAAAGTTACAAATATATTCAATTTGTATTAAAAATATTATATTTCAAATTTGAGACTTTGGCGTTTGCATGCAACTATGCCGAAATTTGGCACACTTACCGTATTAAAGTATGTATTGGAACGCTTAAGCAAAGATATATTTATTGAAGATATCGGTTGCTTTGAAATCTTGTAAATTTTCTGTTAAATATAACCAAAGAGTGTTCCTTTCGAAAAAACAAATTTAAAATAAACAAAAGTTTTTCCGATAAAATGTCATTTCAATTTTTTCGCAAAAGCATTCAAATTTTTTTTTGACCAAAATTTAAAAACATACAAAAAAGTCACAGACATAATAAACAAGATAGACTTGTTATTAGAAAAAGAAAATTAAACATAAAGACATCATGTCCGGTTCACACTCCTAATAAGCAAAAATATTTCGTCTCAAAAACTTTATTGTATCGTTCAAAATCATGTCTAATTTTTTCCCGTGTCCAAAGTAAACAAACTAGAGGAGACTGGAGAACAATTCTAAATTCATTATTTTTCAAAATAAAAGAGACTCTGGCTTCAAATTTTTATCACAGATAGGCTTTATGAACCTTTCGAGAAAAAAATATGGTAAACAAATAGTATTGAATTTTGAGCTCTATTTTTTTTGTAATATTTCCATATATAAAATATCAATATTGGTTAATTTAACTGTACATTTATTGTTAAAACAGAGAGAAACGGTCTTTGACAAAGTTTTTTAGGGGAATAAATTGCCTACAAAAACAAATTTATGATACAAAAATATGATAATTTAATTTTTTTTCATTTGCGAGAGTTAAAATGTAAAATGGACTTTAGAAAATATAGAGTTAGGGGTAGGGGTATCTGCCAAATAGGGGTATCCGTCTCTCGCCTTAACCCTTTAACGACGAGACACTTTTTACGGACTGAAAATCAACAATAAAAATTAAACTGAGAAACATAATCAATGGCCTCAATTCTGAGACCAAGATAAAGATCAAAATTTCAAGCTGTCAAATATTTCCAAAATCAAGATTTCGTATTCTGACGCGAAGTATTTTTGGACCTTGAAATATTTTAGCTAAGAACCAAGATTTTAAGATTTTCCACGCCTGTCACACTTAACGAAACGTCACTTCTGACAAATAAATCAGTCAGAATCAGTTGAATTTGTTGAAATTTCGTCATATAAATTATGAAAATTAATAATAAGACGTATTAAAGAATAAAATGAGAGCTCATGAACGGGAATACAGAAAGTACAAACGTGCAAATCAAACTTGTGACATGTAATAAACCTTGAAATTCTTATGCAAGATGTGATTCTTTTTCAGGTATTCTCAGAGTGTTGTACTTCGATACGAACATCTAGAAATATGTACTATTTCGATTGAATTACAAAGCCAAACGCATAGTTTTTTTCATAGTAATTCTATTTTTGTACCATCACTTATAGAAATATTTATCATCAATCTCATCAATATAGTCATTTCCATATAAAACTCTTAAAATTGTTAGTATCTTGAAAATTCCAAGCACATCCGAGAGGCTCTTGGAATTATTTCAAGAAAACAAGATATTTGACGTCTTGAAATCTCGAAATATTGATTCAAGAATTGCAAATCTTAATATCCACACTTTTTGTGTCTTGGATTTCAAGATTCCAAGACTTTTGATAGATTTGACATCTTGATCTTGATTTTTTGATTTCAGACTACCAAATCTTGAAATTTTCTTGATCTGGATATTGTTCTTGGTCTTAGAATTGAGGCTAAGTCTTACATCTAACCTTGGAAAGTCCAATAGAATCTGATTCGATGTATTTTGTGCTTCTATGAACGATAGGGACAAAAATAGTCCAAAAAATTAAGTAATTTTTCTGGCAATACCAATGAATAATATTTTTAGCTTTAATGAAAAATATTACGTATGAGTATTGTAGTTTATATTGCCATAAGGGTTATGCTTAAAAAAAATTAAATTTATAATAAATAAATAAAATCAATTACTAATTTGGGAATTTAAAAATTCGCCATTTTTGACCTTAAATATTTACTACATAGCAAATAGCTAGAGACTTGCAAAAAATATTCTAGATTCCTTCAACCTTTTACTTTACAATTATGTACAGACATAAGAAAAAAATAACTTTAGGTAGTCAGGAAAAATATTTTTTTTTTATGGGACACCGGTGTTCCAGTCGTCCTTAAAGGGTTAACTCGTAAGTGTGTCTAAGGCATAAGCCAACTTTTTCTCGGGATACAAGTTTGAAAATGAGAATCGAAAGCTGGATCCCTGCAACACATATTGCTAGAGCTTTGATTGCTTATTTGTTCATGTACAGTATTTCATCTGAGTCTTCGAAAAAAAGGTTTCAAAAAAGCTCTCGTATCCAATCGAATAGTCAATATTTTCTATCCCAAAATAGTCGATTTCACGCATCATATTCACATGATGCATTACATGGAAAATATCAAATCAAAATTACTTCATATTCCCTTTACATTTTCCCATTGAAATTTTATTGCTACCCTTTTGAGATATTTTCCACCATATCTACTTCAGTAGAGTTACCTCTCAAAATTGGATTTGAAGCATATAAAAACTTACAGAAGTGCATGTGGGGACCACGAAAAAAGGAAAAAGGATACAGTTTAAATTTTTAATTGCTGTACAATTGCAGAAAAATTCAATTTTCATGGTATGTCAGGGAGATGCTTTATTTTCAGCCTCACAACACACAACTCACACTCAATTTGACCAAATCAACATTGACAGTGGCAAAAAATGTCCGTTGTAACTTGTCAATCAAATTATACAGTGAATTTAAAATTAAACTCAGCTGAAATTGCATTGGCGCGCACATTTGACTTCAATTGAAATGAAAAGTTAAGGTAGGGTAACCATGAAGGTTGGAACTCCAAGAGTTTCATCCTTCCATCGTGAAATATCTGAATAAATGAGATTAAATTGAGGGGAATAAAGGCGAAAAAAAAACTAAGAATAATTCCACAAGAGAATCAAAGACAGTTAATTCCCTGCCCATAAATTGCATTAAAATTTCACTATTATATTGTAATTTTGTAATTCACATCGAGCTCTTTATCGCAGTTTTGATTGAATACCTTCCTTCTCCATTCGTTTGCCAATATAATAATTTCAGTCTTATAAGAGTTGGATAAAAGAGTCTCTTTTCTCTTCAGTTAAATGTTTTTGGTCATTCCTTGCACTTTATCTCTTATTCCCACTCATGTCTCATAAGACGGTAAAATACGCAACCACTTGATGCCATTCGCAAATGCTGCAACTGGTAAGGTAGAAAATCTTGCCTACCAGACACCAAAGAATAGTCTTTGAGATAGCAAAACCATCGTCAAGGTGCACTTAATTAATTCACAATGTACACACACACATATTTTTCCCATAATAAAATTTTCATCAATAGACATTTCTTATATATCTTGCAGATTAGGAATCTTTTACCCAGCTTTTTCCTCCACCTTATTCGTCTGGCTTTTTTTTCCTCCACCTGATTCTCACAATTTATTTCCCCATCTTTTGCATATACACAACTTCTCATATCATTTTTCTTTTTGTCCACCACTTTTGCCACAATTAATCACAAATAAAAATGAGAATGAAGAATCATGGAGAATTTACTTCATAATTTGATGTGATGACAGATTCCCAAGATTCACTTTGAGATATCGGACTTGAGTGAATGAGGGAAAAAAAGTCTTTTGAATGGGTCCTCTTTGACCTAAGAAGTTCTGATGACAAACACAGAAAATGAGTGACAAAGAACAGGGCTGTACGGAAAACTTACTAAATTTTAATGATTTTTTTTTAAATTTAAAATTGAGTATTTTTTTCAGGAGGAAGTCATTAAACTTACTTGATTGTGACGTCCTAAGGACGTCAGACATGTTTATATAGAGGACATAGAGGGTGTTTATGTTTAATAAATTTTTGAAAAAAAATGTTTATTATATTATAATTGTTAATAACTTGACTAAATTGCAGAACCATTATAGGATATTTTATTTAGACACTGAGAAAAAAAGAGGGTGCGAGTAACTTTTTTTCCTCGAAACTTTAACATTTTTTAGGTGTAAAAATATATCAACATTTTTTAATGTTAATTTTACACCTTTTTAAGGGTAAAATTAACATGAAAAATTATTAATTTAACCCCTAATACACCTAAAATGGGTAATATTTACACCGATTTCGGATCAATAATGCAGGGTAAAATAAACATTTCCGGAATGTTATTTTAACTTTTTCGGATTTCTCTCAGTGGATCAACGGTAATGAACTTATCCTATTTCTTTTTTTATCCCAAATGAATTATAAGTGTTACAACGCTGGCCCTACGATTCTAGTGTCCTGGGTTCTAATACTCTTAAGGTACTCATTAAATTTCTAACATAGAAAGAGTATCCACGTCTAGAATTCTTTTTTGTGTGTAGGCCTAATTAGTAGTCCTTTAACGCAGGATTATTATAGGAAATAGGCCTTCCCACAAGGGGATTTTATACACGTATTATTTTTTTTTATACAGTATAAGGTTGTCAGTCCCATGCACCTTGGAATCAATATAGTGAAACTCACTGGATCCAGTCCGAACATCAGAAAAATTCCTGGAGACCTAAAAGAGATTTGAACCCGAGACACTTGCACCATAGAGTGAGTACTCTACCACTTAACTCAATGGGTACCCTATTATTACAATACTCAAGGTAATTTCTTTATTCCTATATTGCAAAGTCGGAAAAAATACAATTGCACAAAATCTTAATTGTGATGTTATAAGTGAATGTTACAAAGGTACGAAGTCAAAAATTTTAGTCACTTCTAAACGAAAACAAATTGATACAAAAAAAGAATAAGTATAAATTGAAGTAAATGTTTCGACTTTGAAATAATAATTTTGTTGGGAAAATTCATGCTGAGGCCCCAGGAACCAAGAGTGAAGCCAAGTATAGGGGCCTCTACGAAATGATCAAGCGGAAAAGGAATGACATCACTCTCAAACGGAGGATTAACGGAAGATCTCAATTTTTAAGGATGTCCCAATGCTCAGAGATGTGATCACGGGGACTAAGACCAAACACATATTTTGACACAGCCGTGAAAGGTCACAGACAGCTTCCTAAAAATTTCGCTCTCAGCGTCGAAGAAAAATCCAGTTCCAACACTGGTAAAGATAAAATGATCAATTTGATCCTTTTGCAAAGGATGGATCAAACTTCAAACTCTGAATGCACATTTATCATAATGTTATCATTTATCATCATGTTAATTTGATCCATCCTTTTCAAAAGGATCAAATTTGGATCAATCTTATATGTTTACCAGTGAAGTTATAACATATTAAACGCGTATTAATCGGCGTAGTTTGCGATACCTACGAGGAGTTATGCACGGTACAATAAACTTTCTATATAACAAAAACTCTGGCTTACGTACCAAGCGAGCAGAAGTCTGTTCAAAAACACTCACAATAAATCGATCGCTCAGAATAAGAAACGAATAACACGCAGTAGGCAAATTTTACAGGAGAGCGATTTGAAGCTGAGATTTTACATGTAGAGTATAGGATTTTTAAGATTCAAAATCTCAATGACTTGAAAATAATTATCTTTCAAGTATAATATTTATGGTATAAAGAAGTATCCAAAAAGCGAATAAAACGATTTTTGTAAAAAATCGAGTGGTTCGACTTATATTCTAGGTCAGTGAAATGAATTCTCCATGGCGTTTCTTAGACTCGGAGTCAGTTAAAACGAGTTGAAGTGCACATGGCAATTGGTTGAAATTAGTGGTAAAGACAATCAGAGCCAGTGTCCCCATAGATCAGTTGGTAGATCATTCGCCTAGACAGCGAAAGGCCTCCAGGTCAAGCCTGGGTGGAGGTAGGATTTTTTTCCTGTCTCTATTTGGGTGAAATTGGTGGAGTTGGAATCACTGATTATGATTGTCGCTTGTCCGTGCAAGAATACAAAAACTCTTGGGCTTACGTATCAAAGCGAGCAGATGTTTGTTCAAAAAGTCTCATAATTTTTATAATTCGATCACGAAAAGGACGAGTTGAAGATGATACCGAGATTGCGTGCCTTTTCAACAAATGGAATGGTTTGCCAGTAGAATTTGAGAGATGCGATCGATTCACATAATGATCTTTTAGATATAGATATTATAAGGCTCTGTGATTTTTAGGGTATAAAGAGAAGCTAATTGCCCAAGACTCAATACGAGCCAAAATCATGTTTAGGTGGGTCACAATCAGAAAATAGTTGCTGGTCTTCCACATGTATACGGATCGTAAGAACAACCGAGTACGACTGACGAAAAGTACATGATAAACAGGGGAAAAAGTACTCAATTACACTGAGAAAAAAAGAGGGTGTGATTAACATTATTTCCTCATAACTTTAACACTTTTTAGGTGTAAAAATATATCAACATTTTTTAATGTTAATTTTACACCTTTTTAAGAGTAAAATTAACATGAAAAAGGGTAACTTTAAGCTCTAATACACCTAAAAAGGGTAATATTTACACCGATTTTGGATCAATACTGTAGGGTAAAATTAACATTTCCGGAATGTTATTTTAACTTTTTCGGATTTCTCTCCAGTGTAGAGATATGGCCGATGAAGAGAAATTAATTTTTTCAAAAAGCTGGAAGCAGAGAATGTAATGAGAGATACCAAATACCTTTGAAAAATCCAAGAGAAGTTGCACAATATTTCTACGATTACCCAGAAAACAATAAAAAAGACGCTTTGAGTCCAAATAAGCAGTGATCTGCTCAAGAATTAGTGCTCAAGAAAATTTACTACCAAAAAAACTTGAGAAATTTTTTAAGTTCTTGAAAAACGGATCAAATAACAAAAGATTATGGAGTAATCTTTTGTTTAATAAATAAATTTACTGAATCCTGACGCTGATAAGTCGTCAGAAGTTAGACTAAAAAAAATAAAAATAAATTCTTGCTAATAAAAAGTCAGGATCAGGAGGTTAGCGCATATACCTTTTCATTTTTAAGCAAATTTCGTACATTTTTTAAAAGTTTTTTTTTTTAATTTAGAAATTTAGAATTTTTAATACTGGGGGCTAAAACTAGCCATTCAAACAAAGCCCTAGTTATTCATGCAGCGCATAAAATCCTTAAAAGGTAAATTATAATTATGCATTTTGTTATGCGTGATCTATTGATAAAATAGATCAATTGCTATGAAGAAAGAAAAAAACCTTCATAATCACTCAATTAATCGATTAATCAAAAAACAATCACGCGATTATTTTAACATTAATTGCATTTCAAATTGAGTTGTTGAGAAAATTGCTGAAATTGCAGAAGAATGTTTATGAGGTGTTTGTGACCTGTAATAAAATATTTGTAATTTTTTAAACAAAAAAGACAGACATAGAGTTTTAGTTCAGCCCTGTGAGAATATTATTAAAATGACCCAGATTGAATTACCAGGTTTTTCGCGACAATAAAGAGACAAGATGGGGTTAATGAATGATATGGCAATCTTGCAGAATTACCACCAAGAGTTTCTCTCTCGGAACACCTTTGCTCTGTTCTTTTTTTTTCTTTTAATTTGATTTAAAAATCTTATAGTGGCTCTTTCGTAAGAGTACCTCTTATGGTCTCAAGATATATTGCAACTTCAAATGCTTAAGAAATCGAAAAGATTACAATAAATTATCATGAAGATTGGACTTTAGTGAAATATTCGAGTCTTTCTGACTTCATTCTTCTCTTTTATCATTCTTTTTGTCTTATCCATTCCCATTCTCAATGCAGGTCTTTTCTACCTTTAACTTTTTTTTCCGGAGATTGTGATAAAAATATAAGAAAAGAATAATACTTACTCCATTCTGTCATTTGGATATTTGGTGTTTTGATTGCGGCATCACAAAAAGGTCCCATCATTCCATTGTCAATTTGTCAATAGAAACGGCCCCAAAGCACCATCATCCCCATGTTGGCAGTCCAAGGAATGTAAAATGCATTAAGAGGCGGCAAAACGAGACAATTATTAATTATTGAGGCATTTCATGTGATGCGAGGAGCCATGCACAAGTCCTCAAAGAAACTCAAAAATATAATACATACCGTTTGTACGTTGGCATTCGCCTTGTAAGTGCCGGCAATCAGTTTCACAACATTCTCATTTCCGTGTTTGGCGGCCCAATGGAGTGCGGTCTGGAAAGAAAAAGGAGACACATGGAGATGGAGAAATTAAATGAGATATTCACTGTGAGTAAATTAATAAAGAATTCAATTGAGGACTCCTTTGGGTAAAGGCGCTTAAAGAGGTGCATACACACTTTTGACAAGAATTAACCGTCGGATCTTTGATCGTTGGCACGAGCTTGAACGTGTTTGGAAAATTCACTTTAAGACACGTGGATTTTTCCTCAACAATGTTAGAAGTAAGATCCATTGAGAATATCAAAACCAATTGAAAATTGTTCTTTGGGGTAAATCATGAGGAGAATAATAGTGAAATTGATTTGATAATCAGTTGCCATATTCGTTTATTTATCGATTAAACTCTCTCAGCGAACATAGTTAGCCGAAAAAAACAGCGTTTTCAGCAAATTTTTGTTGAGCGGTCAGCAGTCCTCGAACAAAAGGTGCTAACCAAATATATGGAAATTGTAAAGGCTCGCGATAGTCGTTTTAAGATTCGCAGAATTCAGCTGAAAAGACATACCGTCAAACACACAACTTTGTGCCACCTTTTCAAGTTTTTCTTAAATATTTTCCAAATTAGTTGAGATATTTGAATGAGCTTTTATACAACATTTCTAGAATATAGCCTCATAGTAGAAAAAAATCCAGGGATCTTTGGACAGGGAGCAAAATTTCTTGTACACTGTATTAATTTTACCCTGCAGTATTGATCCAAAATCGGTGTAAATATTACCCTTTTTAGGTGTATTGGGGTTAAAGTTACCCTGTTTCATGTTAATTTTACCCTTAAAAAGGTGTAAAATTAACATTAAAAAATGTTCAAGGTGCAAATTTATGTAATTCTCTTCAGAAAAAATGAACTTAATGTGTAGAATCTTCTGCCAAAGTTAAAGCGTCTAGAAATGGTTCTGAATTTGGACATTTACCCTATAAATTATTTTTTATAAGTCGACTCAAGTAACATCGAAAGGCTAGTGCGACACATCGTTAGAAAGGTCTCAGCCTTAACTACAACATACTAAAATTTCGTCGAAATTGGAAACGCAGATTTCGAAATATTCAATTTCGAAATTAAGAAAATCAATCTTTCGATTATAGCGCTCCTGTCGGTGATCCCTCAAAGTTTTGATACTCCCAAGAATTGTCTATTTCATGAGACCTTTAATTTACACCATCAATGATTAAATTCGACAACTAGAACGCCTCAAAATAAATAAAATCTTAAAATGATTATAAGAAGTCGCAAAATTTATTCTTTTATGACCAATATTTTTGATCAGGGTGGTTGGAGGAGGGGGTTAAATTTTTCTTTTTTGAAATATTTGAGTCCCAGATATTATTAAACACT
This sequence comes from Phlebotomus papatasi, assembly GCF_024763615.1. NCBI lineage: Eukaryota > Metazoa > Arthropoda > Insecta > Diptera > Psychodidae > Phlebotomus > Phlebotomus papatasi. The sequence goes on from NC_077223.1 coordinate 99,414,819, forward strand.
GAAATTTAAACTATATCGATTATAGGGGTCAAATTATCGAGAAAATTAGTGGCACAGTTGCATTGCGTTTTCTCTATTTTGAGATTAACATGTCACTACAAGAAGAGGAAACAACCTATGAAATCGACTATTCAGCTATTTTATCCTCAATAATAAAGGAATGCAACAAGATATACGGAATAAATTAGAAACTTTTTGAAATGTGTGTTCCAGATGAGGCTTTTCTGCAGATTTAGAAAAATGAAGAAACAGCACAGATAGGGTAAAGTGTGGTATTTCGGAACACTTTTTAGCACATTTAAGTTTCAAACAGCTTAACAACTTCTAAAATATTTTTTTCTTTGTTGATACAAATATTTATGTTCCTTGTGCTATCCAGAATAAGATTCTTATCGAAAAATATTGAAAAATGCATCTCTTTTTATACAAAATAGCAAAAAATGTAAAAAAGTAAGAATGGTATATTTCGGGACAGACAAAAGTCGCTATTATGCAAATAAATTTCACCGGGCCTGATTATTTACCTTTAAGTAGAAGGTCTAAACTTTACTCTTTCATAAAAGAATTGTTTAAATTTCACTTTTAAAGTCACTTAAATCGAAAAAACACTAAGCACTGTTTGTGTTTACATCTGCAAAATTGACCACACTGAAGGTTTTGTATAAAGTGAAATGTGACACTCATAATTCACGCGTATTTCACGCTTTAAATTAAATAAAATTTCAGAAGTTTTATGTTTATCTGATACGTAAAGAGATTAATATTTCAAATAGAACTTAAAAATAATTAGAATTCAAATATTTATAGGGTTTTTGATGTGTCCCAAAATACCCATATTATGTCCCGAAAAGCACCTTGCCCAGAAATACCACACGTTACCCTAATGATGGAATTTTTACCAACCTTTGGTAACAAGTATTTAAAAGGGAATACTCATAATTTCTTTGGATATGTTAGAGCTACCTTGCAGAATTTTTGGACAGCTTCCTCGCAACTACCAATTCCGCTAGAGAGCCTTTCATGTCTAAAAATAGGCTGGCACAAAGTTGCACCCCATAGCACAAAGTTGTAAGATTTGACGGTATATTTTCAGTTGAATTGAAATCGGTTAGCATTTGGCGTTCGATGGGTTGTCCCAAAAATTTTGACGTTTGTAATTTGACATTAATTTTAAGCATTTTGGGACACTTGTTTGTCAAAGCTCTGAATTAAAAAAAAAATTAGAAAAGTAGCCAAGTTAATTTTTGTCTTATTCGTTTTCCTTAAAAAAGAGCCTAGGTGCGGTTCCTAGACATCTTTTTTAAATTAAATTTATTATGAATATCAATAACTGGGAATTCATAATCTGATATTTAAGATTGCCTTTTACTGTAATACATTTAAAATTTGACACACGATCAAATACGAATTCTCCCGAATGTCTTCGGTGTGACGTTTATCGTGACATAATTTTCAATTTTGACACTTTTGATTCAAATAACTTCTCTATACTAAAACATTTATAATGCTTTGAAAAATCTATCAGTAAAACTCCTTTCACGTGACGAAAATGAATAAACTTGGATGATAAAAAAAGAAACAATCAGTGTGTGACTTCCAACACATGTCTCCCAATTGCGCTTCCCTTCTAAATGAACTTACAACAATTGGCTTTAGGGTATGTCTCTCTGGCCACACATTTTCTGAATAATTAATAAAGGACCAAAACACGCCGAAACTCACTAAACACTTTCACCTCCCGAGCAAGGCCCCGAAAATTCAATTGAAATCAATTCATTCGTTGTGAAGGGTGGATATTATTGTAGGAAAGGATCTGGTGGAGTGTGATAAAATGCCCACAATCGCTTTGAAATGATATGATCAGCCATTATTTTCCTAATGTTGTCCCCCTTTTTTGGCGTGTTCATTATTCCTATCCTCGATTCTCCTCTTGAAGCTGGAAAATGCCATACACCATTTTCCCACCGTTGGACAGTCATAATTCACCAAGTGGAGCAATTCCGAAATTATTGTTCAACACCACGAGATTTGCTGGTAAAACAATAATCTCTGACCATCATGCTCCACATACAGCTGGTACGAAAAATATTAAAAGAGACTTCCCCAGTTGGATTTATTTGTCCATTTGTTATTACCTAATCTGATTATTATGTTAACATACATCTCTTTTTGCACCCAACTTCAACAACTGTTTGCACGTCTTTTGCCCCCTATTTTGCACACTCCACTCCCATATGTATGTGAAAATTCAATTTTAGCCTCTCATTGTTGCTGTTTTTCTTCGACTTTTACGCGTAACCGTGGCCAAAGAAGAAAAATTTATTCAAGAAACAATAAAATTCTCTTCCTTTGTCGCCGCTTTTTCTTACTGATTTCTTCACGCCTTGCACCTTTTTAGTAGGGGCGGGAGTCGAAGAGGCTGAAGGCGGCTAGACACCACCGAAAAGTTGTTTTTTCAATTTTCGTTTTGAATTTTCAAAATTTCAAATCTTAAAAAGGCATCAGCAATAGAAGTCATTTGATAAAGAGGTCACGTTCTACACTGAGAAAAAAAGAGGGTGCGATTAACTTTTTTTCTCGTTACTTTAACACTTTTTAGATGTAAAAATATATCAACATTTTTTAATGTTAATTTTACACCCTTTTAAGTGTAAAATTAACATGAAAAAGGGTAACTTTAACCCATAATAACTTAAAAAGCATAATATTTACACCGATTTCACATCAATAATGCAGGGTAAAATTAACATTTCCGGAATGTTATTTTAACTTTTTCGGATTTCTCTCAGTGTAATGTGCAATACTTGAAAATTTGGCTTCGTATTTTTGCTGAATTCCTACATGTTAGATTATTATAGCTGAAATGGGCTGCATTGTTAAATATTTTTATATTTCCTTCCTTAATATGAGAATATAATTTTACAAAATAGATGAAACAGAAACAAGAGAGCTGAATTGAAATTCAATGCTGAATTTGAATTCAGCGTATTATAAAAAAATCCAGTAAAAATTGTTCTCCTTTGTAGAATATTGTTTTTTTTACAGAATTTATTGGACAGATTAGTCAGGAATTAAAGTTCATCAATTATTTAAGGAAATAAATCCTAAAAATTAATTCAGCAAAACAAATTTATCAATTCAGCGTACTGCTACAGCTTATGTACGTGTCAACAAAATTAAGTTTACAGTGCTGTTTCATCTTTTAAGCTTTGCTTGAATTCTGGTGTAATTCAGCTGTATACTTTGTAGACAAGACATTCAGCGCTAATAGCAGTATTCAGCGTGTCCGTTGGATTTTCAGCAAACATTTATAAAAAATATAAAAATAGCAAAAAAACAAAAATTCAAAGATAAAGTAAAAAATTCAAAATGGGCAAAAAAAAAATTAAAAATTAGCAGTAAAATATCTAATTATGGTCAGTAAGAAAACTTAAATCTTTACAAAAATGGGTCTAATTTATATATTTATCATTTAAAAATTGTTGCAGATAGAATGAAAAGCCCTTTATTTTCCCTTTTCCAAAATTTGGACGATTATTATTAATCGAGTCGAGGCATAAAAATACTTATACATGTCTTGCCCAGAAACGGGCCACGTCAATAGCGGCTGAATTAGCCGTCATCAAATCTCCTGTCTCACATGATACAGGAGCTAGTGGACAAACATATAAGTGGGGAGTAGTTTGAACCACCCCACAGTCACACAGAACGTCTCCTTCCAAGAAACCCCATCGCCGTCTGTTATCCCTTGACCGCGCAACTCCGCTTCTCAAACGATTTAGCGCTCTCCAAGTTTTCCAGTCTTGGTCACCACCAGGAGGGAGATTCTCCTTGGGCTCAACAAAATCTGGAGGGAAGGTATTCTTCCACAGACTAAGTTTTGCTTTCTCCGGTGTTGCTTCGAGACACGTAACAGTTTGACTGAAACTCTTGCGAGATTTCAGCCGCTGTCGTACTCTTACCTGACCATAGAGTAAATGTCTTGGCTCTGTAGAAGCCTTCGACATTTCCTTCCTGGAAATCACTTGTCTCCTGACCTGTGGTGGAGCAATTCCCGCTAGCGGATATAATTTGTTTACCGGGGTGCTTTTTAGACACCCTGTGACGATGCGCGCGGTATCGTTAAGAGCGATGTCCACTTTCTTTGCATGTGCCGATCTCTCCCATACCTCAGCCGCGTACTCCGCTGCGGAGAATGACAAAGCTAGAGCAGAAGTGCGTAGCACTTTCGGCTGAGCGCCCCACTGAGTATTTACAAGTTTACGTAGTAAATTGTTACGCGTTTTTACTTTGTCCTTTATGTTATTGCAGTGGGTTTTGTACGTTAGAGATCTATCAAGGGTGACTCCGAGATATTTGGGTGTGAAATTATGATTCAAAGTTCTTCCTTCCCACTCCACATTCAGTCGTCTTTTTGCCCACCTATTGCGCAAATGAAAACAACACACTTCTGTTTTCGAGGGGTTGGGCCTTAACTGATTTTCCCTATAGAACTTTGAAAGTTCAATAAGGCTGGTTTGAAGATGGGCTTCCACATTTTCAAATGTAGACGCTTTTACAGCCAAGGCCAGATCATCCGCGTAAAGGAAGGCTTTTGATGGAGACGGCAATGGCTGATCATTTGTGTAGATGTTAAATAGCATGGGAGCTAAAACACTACCTTGTGGTAAGCCATTTTTCTGCAGTCGCCATCGGCTCTTTTGACCACGAAACTCAACGAAGAAACGACGGTTTTGTAAAAGAGTACCGATCATTTGTGTGAGCCCGTAGTCAGATGTAAGCTTGTAGAATTTGGTTAGAAGAACTCTGTGATTTACTGTATCAAAGGCTGCCGAGAGGTCAACAAAAGCAACACCAGTAATCTTACCTTCCTCAAAACCATCTTCAATGAATTGAGTCAGGTTTAAGACTTGGTTTGAGCTGGATTTTCCTGGACGATATCCAGCTTGCTCGCTGATCAACTTTTCCTCTACGACAGTTAAAATCCTATTCAACAGCATTCTCTCAAAGACTTTAAAGAGATGACAGAGAAGTGAGACAGGTCGGTAGCTTTTTGGGTCGTTAATGTCTTTTCCAGGTTTGGGGATCGCCACTACGTGAGCTTTTCGCCATGCTTTCGGTATCATGCGATGTGATAAACAGTAATTGAAAAGTTTAAGGAGCCAGTCAATAGTCCTGGGCCCAAAACTCTTCACTTGTTCTGAATACAGGCCATCATAGCCTGCCGCTTTCTTATTCTTCATCGACTTGACAGCCAAAACAAGCTCATCTACACGAAATGGTGCAGAAAGGTGTTGAACCTCTGTAGTGGGATCTCTTATAAACTTTGGCTTCGCAGAACGAGAGCCTACTTTTCCATTCATAAGCAACGTATGAGCGATCTGGTTAGCAGTCACTTGAGGGAGAGTTTTGACGGAGGTAGGGTCGTTGTTGAGGTGTCGGATCAGTCGCCAAGCTCGGTGGCTATTTTTTGACAAATCCATACTCTCAACGATTGACACCCACCGTTCCCGTCTACTCTCAGCAACGGCGTCGGTCAATACATTAGCAAGCTCTAATGTGGCGTCACTGAAAGGATCAGCCTCAAAAGACTTGCTGTATTCCGACATAATGTTGGATATCTCAGAGGACAAACCTGGGATGTATTGAGTACGACACCCTCTTGGAATGTGCCTCCGTGACACCTTCTTTACTGCTTCCACAAACCGGTCATAGTTCTCAGATGTTGGTTCGATGTCCCCTAAGCTGAGATCCACGTCCGATGCGAACCTGTTCCAATTGGCCTTAGAGAAGTTAAACCTTCGGCGAAAAGGCACCTCTCTAGGCTTAATCGCAGCAAACAATTGGCACATGATAGGTCTGTGTTGCGTATGGGGAATGGGTGGCAAAACATTTCTGCAGCAAGAGGGAGCTATTTTTTCATCAACAAAGATGAGGTCAGGGTTGTAACCCCTTTGCCATCTTGCACTGTTGAATGATGCTGGTAATTTGGCATCATGTATTAGTGTCAACCCCTTGCTTTCACTCCACTCCTCCAATGCATCCCCAATTTGGACGATAATACGATTCCTTCATTTTTTTTGTTACTGCTTAATTTTTATTTTTTATTGCTCCTTTAAACAACGCCTATAAAAATTATCAAACAATTATGGTAATGTAATTATTATTTAATTATGAAAAAATAAAATTTTCAGCAAATGGATAGTCTGTATTCAGCAAATATTTTAAAGATCTTAATACAAAAAAATGTGATGAAAATTCAGCGGTTTGTGATCTAGATCTAATGTATTAAGCGAAATCTAGAACAAGGTCTAAATTGTAAGTATGCCTAATATTTGAATAGTCAATGGAAATAGTCTACAATTCAGCGGATCTAAAAGTTTCTTAATATATTCAAGGTAATATGTTTTTCACTTTAATGAACTGAAAAAACTGACAGATATTCAGCAAAATATATCAAAAAATTTATTGGAATATCTTGATGAAATCAGCAAATTTTGCTGAATATCTGGAAAGAAGTTGTTTTCTCGAAATTTAAGTGCTGAATAAGCTTATTGTATAGTTTATTTTCAGGATCTTTCCTATGATTTTCTGCTGAATATCTAACCAAATGGTGCTGACAAACACAAGCTGAATTAAAATTTTTGACACTGCTTAATATAAAATTTATTATAAACTTGAGTATTTCATGTCTTTATATTTGTCAGCTCACATCTCTTATTAACTTGTATGTCGAGCACCTTCCGCTACGAAAGAATTTTTTTTTAAACAAATAACCCCGAGGTGTGAAATGCAAATTTGCTTCAACAAAAAAAAGATCAAGTAAAGATCAAGATCCAGTTAATAAAAAATATCCTACTTTTGATAAAGGTACTAAAGATTTTATAGAGACTAAAGATTTCTTCCGCTTGAACCTCTCTTCATGATTTTCCTCCTTAGTTTTAAAAATATCATCCATCTCTCTTGGTCGTGTTATGTTTACGATGTGCACAATTTTTGCAATAATTGCTTCATTTTCTTGCAAGAATGAAAAGAGAGTAAATCCAATGTTGATAGTAAGGGAAAAAAATGTTCAACAGAGACACATTTAATGTATAAATACCTCATAAACTTGCTTTTGTTATCTGATCGCGTCAAACAAGAAATCCCGGTCATTTTGTCGACTTCACTAAAGGCACAAGAAAAACTTCCATAAGCGGTGGATAAATGATTAAAAAGTTGGGCATAAAAAAAGACGTAAATTTGCAATAAAAATTAAATTCAGTTGCAGAGAAATCGCGTATTTAGAGATTTTTTTTGCTCTATCTAATCGCTCCTTGTCTTTCTTTTCGTTTTCTGTACTAAGAAAAATTTAGTTGATTTACCTTCCACAATGCTATGCACTGAAAAATTTACTGGTTTAAACATTATCGAAATATTCTAAAAATTTCTTTATAATTCATGGGCAATATATTAGATCTTTAGGTTTAATCGGTTTAGTAGCAAATAGTAAAATTTACCAACAAAATGCTAGATTTAAATAAATACATGCTAAAATTACCATTTTGCTGTTATTAGAAAAATAAAAAAAATAAATTATTTTCAAAAATTAGAATGGGAAATATAAAAAAGCTCAAAGTTAGTCAAAGTCATCAGCAAAAATTAAAATTTGCAATCAAATATCATATGACCAAGTAGTAATTACTACAGTGTTGTAATCAGTAAAATTGACAAACAAATTATTAAATTTGAAAATCGAAAAAGAAAAGCAGAAATTTAGTCGAAATTAACATAACATGGTAAAATTGGTTAATGGTTATTGGCTAATTGGTTAATTAAATTGGTTCAAATAGACAAATTGCAAAATTACCTCACTGATATGATTAGTAAAATTGACTAAATAAATTATTGGATTTACAAATCCAAATGGAGAAATAGGAAGCGGCAATTCAGTTGAATTAAATAATAAATAGCAAACATTTGGTAATGATATATTAAATTAAAATAGCTAAATAGTAAAATTACAGTAGGGGAGATTGGGGCAAAAAGTCACAAGACGGATATTTTATTTTTTTACAAGCTACTCGATCGCTTCAAAAATTTCTAATTAGAGCAGTTTTATAGGAAATTTACCACCCTACAACTTTGTGAAAGTAATATTCCTCTATTTTGTAAGGAAATACGTTTATCCAGTCGATTTCTAACAGGTAATTTTGTGACCGTAAATTTCGGTAAATTTGAAAAAAATACCGAGAGAACATATTTTCATAGAAAATTTATTCATCTACACCTTTGTAAAACAGCGTTTTCTCTGCGAGAAAAGTGAGAAAATGAGAAAAGCGCTTTTCAAGCTATTTTAGAAAAAAACGCACAAAAGACTCCAAATCATTTGACCAATGCAAACAACAAACGGCGAGACATCATACTGACGTTTCTTTTCGCCGTGAGACATCAGAAATTGATTCGCTTTTTTGGTACTTTTTGCTCTATACCTTTTTGTTACTTTTTACCCCAAGTGGCCATTTTTAATAAAAGGATTTCTGGAGAAAAGAACTTTTGTGAAATTCTAAAATAGATAGCTGATTCGTATTCAAAAAATCCAAATTATTTAGAAAATAATCACCAGTGCATCAATTTTGGAAAATAAATAGGTAATAATTGTCATCTTCTGCAAGGAAAATATTTCAAAAATAGAGCTAAAAATTCCGATATTTTTTTTATTTTCTAAATTCCTTGTTAGAATTCTAAGAAACTTACGACATTGAAGAAGGTCTATGGAGGTTATATATAGAAAAAAATTTGAGCCGCTATCTTTTTTACACACAGAGAAGTGATTTTGAGAAAGCGATGTTGAATTTGGGGTTGAATTTGGTGTTGGTGTTGCTTGAACACCAAACGTAGTAGCATTCACACCAAATTAACACCTAGTTTTGAATCAATGGTGTTCTATGAAATGCTTTGGCGGTGTTGTATTAACTCCGCCACAGAAATCTCTGAAATGGTGCAAAAGTAACACCATCAATTTTCTAAACAGTGCTGTTGCAACGCCAAACGGTGTTCGTCGCTCACCATCGACCACACACACAGAAAAATGAAAAATTCTTAAACAGAAACACCCAGGAATTTAATTTCAAATCCCATCCAATGAATGCCAATGCCCTAATTCTAAATCCTTGATCATTTAGTTTTAGTTGCAAATCTGTAATTCTAATTGTAATCTCTAATTTTGGAATATCGTGTGTGCCGATGCAACGGTTCCCGATATGCTTTGAATACATTATAGGAGTTCGTGGCGCAGCTGGAAGATGCTCGACTGTCATCACAAAGGTCGCGTGTTCAAATCTCGGCGCAGGCTTAAATGTTGGAAAAAGATTTTCACGCACCAAATGGCTTTGAAATACAGAGAATATCATCCAGGGAGGGCCCCAAGCCCTCAAACAATGGTCAAAAATTAATAAAAATCACGCAGAAAAATGGAAAATTCTTAAACAGAAACACCCAGGAATTTAATTTCAAATCCCATCCAATGAATGCCAATGCCCTAATTCTAAATCCTTTGATCATTTAGTTTTAGTTGCAAATCTGTAGACATTTTTCATTTATTGGTGTAAAAGGAACACCTATATTTTCTTGAGATGGTGTGATACAAAATCCACAATGGTGTTCCAACAACGCTAAATTTGGTGTTAATAATTGGTGTAAAATTGGTGTAATCAGAAACCCAAAGCCGGTGTTAGTTACTTTGTGACACCACTTGGTGTATTCTGAACACCGAATTGGGGTTAGTTGATTTTGGGGTTGAGGTTGGTGTGTCCGACAACACCATTTGGAGTTGTTATGCCACTAAAATTTCTCTGTGTGTACCTTGGAAGATATTGAATTTTGAATTTTTCGATTTGTGACTTTTTGCCCCAGTCTCCCCTACAGTTTCGCTTCTTGAATTTTAAAATAAGGATAGTAAAATTGATTAACAAAATATGAGGAAAGCTTTTAGGCTTCACACATACTCTGCTTTCAAACAATTCATATTTTTCGTATATTCTTTTAATGGACCTGAACTATTTGCCATTAGAAGAGAAAAAATATGAATTGTTCGAAGCTAGAGTGTATGCGAAGCCTGAAAGCCTTTCCTTATTAAGTGACAATTGTTGATTTTACATAAAAGAAAGCTACAAAATTGCTACCACTTTTCAATTATTTATATTTTAAATATGATTAATCAGAATTCACTATAACAGTTAGTAATTTTTAATATTCTTTTTTTTTTGGATGTGATCTTTAGGATCTCTGTTAAACTTCAAAACAAGTAACATAGAGTAATATTATGTTTAGTGAAAAATGAAGGAAAAGGAAAAAAAATATTATGAACTGCCAGCAATTTATGATGAGACATCTCATAAAGTCACATAAGAAAAGATGCCAGACTCTTGATAAGATATAAATGCTGAAGAAGATTTTTAAGTTTTCACTTCACGATCATTCATTGCCATTTAGTTGAGGGAGATCTCAAGTAAATAAATCATCATTGATGTCAATAAACAAATACAATTATTCCATATTTTTGGTCCCAAGCTCCTTTAGTTATTCCATCTTTTTCTTGTGAGATTTTTCACAAGTCACCATCACCCAGTATTTGCAGCAAAGGAATTATTATGGTCAAGAACCCAAAAAGGAGAAGAAGACATGAGAAGATCCACCGACAAGATCACTTCGTTTCTCCCTCATCAATGATCTTCCCATGTCACAAATTTGTACTTTTATGAATGGCAATTCTCCAGAAGGCATATTTGCTGAAATTTATTATATGCGACAGCATTTTAACAGGCCATCCACCACACTCTTTTTCCCATCCAATAAATTCAAACTATCCCCCAGCTAAAGATATATTGGCGCGCAATAGTCAGGATATTTTGAGATAGTTGTGTACTTTAAGTTGCAATAAATAACAAGCCAATAAGATAGCAAATACATGAAAATAATGATAAACACTTTACACCAAATAATTCACAGCACAATCACCAATCTCTTGCCTGTTTTTTTTTAGATAAAATTTGTGCTTAAAAATGGAAATTAAGAGACATTTGATGTGCAATCTTGTTCTAATGGTGTTCTTTTTATATCCCCTCTTACTTTTATATTTTTCAGAAGCGATTTTAATACCAAGATTGAGATCTTCCTTAGTATATCTCCTGTATTCATTGTTTAAATTAGCTCACCCTTTAAAAAAACTCTCGTAGAGAAAGAATTTCGTTTATGATCAAAAGAGATTAGCGTCATTTCCCCTCTTAATTACGTCCCCTCATTTTAGTCCATGTAAAAAGAAATTTTACTCAAGAAATAATTTGGTTAACATTCTCCAAGAATGAGGTTTCCAGAAGTTAAGTACACGAGTAAAAACACTTCTTTCCGATAAATATTTAATGAAGACATTGAAATATAGCATTTTTCAAATTCTTGCTAAATTACCCGCAATAGAACAAGAAATTGTTATGAGTAATTAAGAGAGAAAGCAGGTTGTACAATTTTTTAAGCCTAACTGACACTTAAATTAATATTCAGTAAAATTAGATTTAGTGATATAAATGTTAAAAGGTATGCAATTAAATATATTCGGTAAGTCAAAGCAGTTTATAAAAACCATAACAATTTCTTTTCGGTCAGCAGACAATTTGAAAACGTGTTTATCAAAACGGAAAATTAAATGAATCGTTCCTAACCATTACCTAATAAACCGTACTAAATTTGTAAGAAATGATATCATTACAGAAATGGGGGCTTAAAAATTATACTTTACAGATATCAATTCATCCAGAGAAGGTCTTTACAGCCATTTGGCGCTTACGTTAATTCTATAAAAAAAAATGGCAAAGCGTCCCAGTCTTTGCGAAGTGCTTGAACTCGTGACTTATGCCCTAGACACACTTGCGACTTAAGCCGAGAGACGACTTAGTGGAAAATGATGGAAATGTAGTTTGACCATTATTTCTAAAATACTTAATTATGCTAAGCCGTCTCTCAACTAATCCTCAGGTCAGTCGAGGCCCTTAGTTGCTGTTCTTCAAAAGTACTTTCGCATCATTTAACGTTTACCGATTCTGAACCGATTTTAAACCAATCTGTAAATCACTCGAAAGATCCCACAAAATAATTTGAAGAGTAATAAAATTGATTTTCGGACAAAAATTACTTCTCGGTTCATAGGGAGAGGTGGGGCTACTTTGAGCTGTGACGCTACATTTTTATACGTCTTTTCGCTTATTTTTAATGGAAACTGGGTTTTAACATGATGTAATTTGAATAGGCAAAATAATTCTGGATCTAAATAAAATAATTGTCAGAGCCAGCCTTATTTAGAAATAGACGAAAAAGTCGTATAACAATCGAGAACCACCCCACAGCTCAAAGTAGCCATACCTCCTCTTAACCGGTTCATTACCGGTTCACAACTGATTTGAACGGATTTATAACTCATTCAAAGCATTACCCAAAATAACTTAGGACTAATATAATTGAATTTCGAATAAAAAATGTTATCGGTTACGAATCGGTACATCACAGATTCAAAACCGATGGGAAGTGGTTCAGTTTTGTCGGAAATTCCAAAACCTTTCCAACGAGCTCAAATGCGCTCTGTAAAGCCTCTTTTAACCTTTGAAAAACCATTATTAGGAAAAATCAACGGTATTTTCCCACATGGTCAATTGTCCGCCTGGGTAATCACTAAAACATATTCAAAAATGAAAATAAATCGCACAACGCGTTTTCCAGTAATCCAAAAAAACATGATTTTGAAGGGAACGGGGCGGGATGGGGGAAAATGAGGGGCATGTTAACGATTCTTAGGTCGACATATGGGGGGTCCCCCTTAGGTCCTAAGTCGCTATCTGTAAGCGTTTGATCTCTATAGCTGGCGACAGCCGGACGGACAGAAGGACAGACGAACAAACAGCGTGACGACATTTCTTAGAAATCGTCCGAAACGTGAAGATTTCTAGAGAAAAGTGGTCTCTAATACTGCTCTCTCCGTGGAGTTCGTGCAGTAAAAATCAATTATGATCAGTAAAATAGGGTGGAGTAACCACTTATCGCCACTTTTGGGAAAATTTCAAATTAATTGTATTATAACTTTTAAACCCTTATTATAAGATAACTCAAATTTGACACAAAGTTACTGAGATGTATTGGCTCCAGAATTGGTAAAAAAGTAATACTCAAATTTAACGCTGGACTACTTAAAAAAAGTCTTATTAACAATGCAAAAATAACCACTTCGTCGCCACTTTTTACCACTTTTCGCCAGTTTTGTAACCACTTCTCGTCACCCTCTTGAAAACGTCCAAACGCGATTATTTTGGACAATTTTATGCAAAGAATATATTTAGCATTTCTTTTTCCTCATGATCACCTTATTATTACTCACTTTAAATTAATTTTCTTCACTTTTATTTGTGAAATCAAATTATTAGATTGTTGCAGAAAGTGAACAAAGCAGATTTAACAACTGAGAACCTGCGAAGTGAAGTTGGATTCCATGCACTTGCTTAAAAGATTGCTCTAAAAAATCCTCAAAACGAATAATTATTATTTTTCGACTCTATACGTAGCAGCAATAGATATGTACAAATAACTTTGCGGCTCATTTATTTCAAAAATCATGAAAAATAGCGATTTCAATATAAGTGGCGAGAAGTGGGGCATTGGCGAGAAGTGGTGATTTCATCCTAATCCATTTCTGCAATCGAAACTATTTTAGTTGGTTAAAAATCGGTTTTGGTCAGTAAAAATCAGTTTTAGTCCAAAAACACAAAATTTGATCAGGAAAAAATCAAATTATTGTAAATTTAGAATTTCCGAAAAACAGAAAACATAACCAAAATTATCTCATTAATCATCAATACAACCAAAATTCGTTTTTGTTTACTAGTAAAATGAGTTCTTTCTGTTACAGTATTACTGATCATTCTAACAATTTTACCGAAAAATCTATTCAGATAATAAGAAATAAAGTATGAATCTAAAGGGTTCAGTGCGCTTGGTTCTCTTTGTTTTCCTAAAGTTTTGAACGTTATTAGTTGTTCTAGTTATTTATTCAATTGTTTGAAGTTGTCACAGTTTCTCAGTCAACGAAAGCAGTTCAACAGTTTGACATTTTTCCTAGAATTTTTATATGTTTAAAATGTTTATGCGTTGACACTAGAGTTGTAGGGTAAAGTGTTACAAGTTGGACAATTCACCGGTACAAGTTGGACAGGGGTTTTTTCTTGATAAATACAGTACAAAATTGGTTTTTAAGCACAAGGAATCAAATTATAAAACTAAAGCATTAAAAATATACAAATAAAAAGCATTAAAAATTGTACCATTTTCCAACTTGTACCACTTTACCCTATTGATGAAATTACATTTTTATTTACCAATAATTTTTTTTTCATTTTCTATTTATTTCAACCACAATACTGACCACAAATACCTTCCCTTTTGTAAATTAGAAACATTCTTGAATAGGATAGAACCACTATTCTGAAGATCGGATTTAGGTATTAAAATGATAACATTTCTATTTGACATTTTTTGGTAATTACCTGGTTTACGCATATTTTCTGTGTAGCCCCACATCCCCTTACCACTATTTAATTTCTTAAAGCTCCTAATTTCGTTACGTTTTACATTCGAGTTTAGCGTTGTATGATTGATTTGCATCGTCCATTGGGGAAAAAGCTATTTAAATATTTAATCTAACTGTAAAAAAAGCATATAAAGTAACTGGCAAAGGTGTCTTCTGTTTGAAGACACCATGCGGAATAAACATATAAATCATAAAAGGTGAAAATCACTGCAAAGTTAACAACTATTTCCTGCTAATTAGGGCTCCTTCTCCTAATTCACTCAATTGCACATGAAAGCGCACATATTGTACACGTGAAATAATCTACTGTATACCTCCCCTCGTACAGCAATTATAATGTGATGTTTCAGCAAGTCCAAAAACTTTATAATATGCGTAAAGGAGACAATGGGCGACTGAGTAACTAGTTATAAAGATTCATTTGTAACACAAGAACGTCTACAAATCGCTTCTCTTGCTGGCCACGAGGTATGGTTTTGTTCTTATTTGCCTCTCTTTTAAGAATATCCCATGGTAGGCAAAAGGCGCGCGAAAAAAATCACAGGGGGATGGGATTTCAATTTAATGGGTATCTCGGTAAATTAGTACTTTAGTGAAATCTTCGCACACAGATGTCTCCCACAAACTCATAAATTTTTCCCCTCATGATACAATGGGGCGGTATTTCTTGTGTTGTGCGCGCCAGAGACTTGGTTCTTTGGCGTGGAATTGCTAGTGCCAGGCTGCTGGAGATGGCATAGAAGGACAATGATGACATCGGGAGTGCGGGATTTCGAGACCGAAACGAAAGTGAAGTCTTTGCGTAGTACATTCACATGTGTTATCCCCCCATTTCATGTTGTTCATTTTCTTTGGGATCTCTTTTAGCCCTCCTCTTCAGCTAATTCCACAAGAGGCTTCTTGGGAAGTGTCCAGAGGAAGGGACTTGTAAGACTTGGGAAGGTACTTGATTTTCCTACACGTAAAAGTTCTCAACATTGTTAAAGTCAGATCATATAAGGAGAGAATTATTGAATACATGAGAGGTTATGTTGAAAAATTGAGGTTATATAGAAGAATAACCTTATTAAAAAGACAAAACATTTTATTGAGAAGAGTGATTTTATAAAAAAAAACACAACCTAAAATTCGTGAGACCTTTGAATGCTTTGAAACTATGCTATGGTAAAAATAAAAATAAAAAAATAAAAATAAAAAAATAAAAATCCTAAAAGACTAGGGTAAAGTGATATAATTTGGAATTAGTGTTACAAGTTGGACAATTCGCCGGTACAAGTTGGACATGGCTTTTTTCTTGATAAATACAGTACAAAATTTGTTTTTAAACACAAGGAACCAAATCATAAAATTAAAGCACTAAAATATACAACTAAAAATGAAGTACTAAATTTATCAAGATAAAAAGCCCTGTCCAAATTTTACCATTGTCGAACTTGTACCATTTTACCCTAAAATTCCGAAAAGGCCGAAGTCCCGAATATCCAAAAGTTCGAATGGACCAAAATTTCTAAAATCTAAAAACCCGAATGAGCCGAAATCCTGAATGGGTTAAAATCCCAAAAAACCGAAATCCTGAAAACACAAAATCCCAAATTCCAAGATCCAAAATAAAAATAAATCCGGAAAGGGCCAATATCCTGAAAGCCAAAATCTTGAATTGTCAAAAGTGCCATGACTATTCTCACGATTTCATCCGAATTTGCATTGGGCAAAGAGACATTTTGGCTCCGTTCAGTAATAATCTTTCGAAGAGACAAAGCCACTCCAAAGCCAAGCCAAACCTATTCGAAAATCTACTAGAAGCCTAAAGTGCAAGTTCATATACCCGCCGCTTTAGCTCTGATTGTTCTACTATTTCGACTTTCGATATTCTTGACACTTCAATTGTCAACAATGTCAACAACAGTGTACAAAAATTAGCTGCGAAAAGTGAATTTTTGTGTACTCTGAAAAAAATGTCTTGTTAAATAAACAAATGGATTTTGTTGAAATTTTATCAAAAGGATGCTATTTACCAATTTGACAAAACTTTTTCTTGCATTTTATATGGAAAAACACCCTTTTGACAAACTTTTAACAAGATCCAGTTGGCCGCCGATTTTACAAAACTTTTCCATATTCTGTATGGAAGGACATCCTTTTTACAAACTTCTCTTGGTAATTTGACAAAGCATTTTTTTCAGAGTAGTTTTGTGGAATTTAAGGATGGAAGAATTTCTTAAATGCTATTTCATTCAAAGAAGTGTCCTTTTGATGAACTTGTTCACTTTTGTGTAACTTGTCGGTTTAAACGTTCGAACTTCCAACGGGTTTTTAGGTAAGTTCTCTCTGATATACCTTCGAATCTGTAAAGGAAAAACCTCAACCGGAGAGAATTCTCAAATCGGGAAGGTTATTACTGAACGAGAGGTTTCTGTGTTTTGGGAAATTATTCCACATATTATCTTTAGTCTAATTTCGTCCCTTTCAGGATTTTAACTATATATTCAGAATTTTGACTTATCGGGACTGTGACCTTTTCGGAATTCGGTTTTGCCGAGATTTGGCTTTTTGGGATGTTGGCTCATTCGAAATTTTGGCTTTTCGGTGTTTTGTCTCTTTAGGAGTTGAGCTTTTCTGAATTTTGACTTTCAGGATTTTGGTAGGCACAGATTTGGTAAAATGTTTGAGGTTAGAATGTGACACATCTTCCATTAGAAAAATATGCACACAGCTTTTCAATATCCGGATGATTGAGGCATAAAATGACATTTGGATTTAGTGAATCTGGTTAACGGTTTTTATATTTTGTTCTGAGTGAATTTGCTGATTGTTTAAGAACAACTGAATTAACTTCGTGGTGTGTTTTCATTTTTAAAATATAATTTGTGTCTCAATTTTACTAAAAAGCTTTGATAAGATAAAAATAACACATTAATTCAATTTGGAGAAACTATAGGAGGAGTTAGAAAATAAAATTTGAATTCATCAACCGTCGAATGTTTGACAGCTGTCATCTGTCATCCGGATATCGAAGTTTTGTAGATTGGAGAACTGTCAAAATTCCTGCAGTAAATGTAAAATATTGTCATAAATTCCTCTAATATGTAAAGGCCATAATACGGGCTTCAGACTTGAGGCTTAGACATACGGCAAGATATTTAAGGAAAAAGTTGCTTAGGATTGGATATCATTAAGGACAAATAATCCTTTAGCTTTGAAAAAATCAACAAATACGTTTGTTATTTAGATTTTTTGGTCCTTCGGGAACTGGGCTAAACCTCCAGTCTGAAGCCTGTATAACGATCTGTATAACCTTTGACAAACATCTTCATAGATGTCTTTGAGTTTATTGTAAAATTTCTGCTTTTCCATTTACAACAATGTATTTTCAAATATTTCTGTTACTCCTTCTATATGAGGTATTTTATTCAGTCCTTCTGTATACACAGCTTTTCTGTGCAAGATAGAATTTCGCAAACGACGTTGGTAAACCCAAAAGGATTGCCAACAATTTTGTGAGTTGCTCTTTGGGCGCGAAATATTTTTCTTTGCCTTCTGAAAAGGGCGCAAAAATGTGTGAGGAATGCCTTGAAATGGCTTAAAACGACTGCTTAGAAACTTATCGCTGTTGTCTAATAAATAAAGAAGGTGCCATTTAGCGATTCGTGAATTCACAATGGGTACAAAACTCTAAAGAAGTGTAGGAGAGAGAGAAGGTGTACAGAAGCCAAGAAACCAAAAAAAATAACAATTGGGATCCAAAGGAATTGAGATGGTGATTTATTTAATCCATGGAGGACGCTGAAGTTGGAAAAATATATTCCACATGGGAACGATTTAGTGTTAAACACACGGAAAATTACATGTGACTTTTCTAATATACTCTGCAGTCTTTTCGTTCTTTTCCTTTCTACCCTGGAACACACGGCATATAAAACATTTTCGTTAATAAGTTTCCGGAGTTAGACTTTTCATGCCTAATTTCTTTACTCCACATTCTCTCCCGTGGGGCTTTGCAAACAGAGTCTAACATTTCTGGCACATTAATCAAAATATTAATTCACTTCAGTTACCCTGTAAAAAAAGGAACACTTTCACTCATATTTCACTGACGTTCAATCGGAAGTGGTTAAACAGGCAGTTTCTGTCGTGGCTTACAAGGAAACAAGGGAAGTGGCAATAAAACACAAGATTCTGACACCTTGCAAACTTTCTTCCCAAGGAAATGTGGGGGTGATTTTTTTTTGAGAGTGAGTGGGAGTTAGAAAACTGAGGGTAGTTGCAGCAAATTGCTTCATTTTACATAAATTTGTTTGGTGATCGTTTACAGAGAATATAGAGAACCTGGGGAAAAAGGTGTTTGAGAGTGGAAAAGCATTGAGGCAAGAATATATATAACACATGATATGACGTGAAGTATACTTTTCATGTCTGTTAATCGTCTTCATGTGCAATGTGAATATACAAAGAGGTGATATGATCAAAAAGCATGTTGGAATATTTGCTAATTTTTGCATTAAACCCATTAAACTCATACAAATTTGTTTCAGAAGAATGTTATTATTACAAAAGGAAAGCCTCAGGTTAGAATTTGTTAATTTCGATGAGTTTCTTAAACTTTTGTTGCCCTTTTGTCATTTTAAATAAATCCTTATTAACAGTTTTGCAATTATTTGCATTTACAGGTAATCATTCAAAATTACAAAACTGTTTTAAACTGTTTTCGGAAATTCTTCAGTCGTAATGGAAGTTGGCGTGATGACCCCAAGAGGATCTGTTAGACGGTCTTCAGATTAGAGATGTAGCCCAGTTCCCAAAGGTCTCAAAATCCTCAATAGCGAGCAATTTTATTGCTTTTTGAGAATCTATAGGTCACATCTTTAAAAATCCAATCTTAAGTTAAATTTTCCAAAAAATCGTGATTGATAAGAAATTAGAGCAGTTAAGCTATATGACTAAGTCTTAGGTCTGAAGCCCGTATTACCCTGCTATCACTCAAAATTTTGGGTTTTAGAGCAGAATCACATTGACAGTAAAATGCTCACCGTATTTCGTTAATTTATTCATTTTCATTGCAATTGTCACGCAAATTTTCCATTACCGTATTACCTTATCTCATACTCGGTGGCACTAGGTGAAAATAATATAAGAAATTGAATAAATAAAACGAAAATTCGATAAACGGTGAGCAAAATAAACTATAATAGAAATTAATCGTAAAGTATTTTTTGCTCAACGTTTATCAAATTTTCGTTTTATTTCTTCAATTTTCTTATATTATTTTCACCTAGTGCCACCGAGTATGAGATAAGGTAATACGGTAATGGAAAATTTGCGTAAGAATTGCAATGAAAATGCGTAAATTAAAGAAATACGGTGAAGCTATGGCGAGCATTTTATTGTCAATGTGATTCTGCCCTGAATTATGTAAACTGTAAACTTTTAATTTTCTTTTCAAAGAGGAAGATCCGGATTTGCCTCACAATAATTAGTTTAAATAGATTATAATAGCAGAAATGGTAGAGAGGCTAAAGCTGTTTAAATTCATTCAAACTAATTTTTGTGGGCCAAGTCCAGCTTTTTCTTTATGAATAAATCAAAGTTTTAGAGTCTATATAATTAAAAATATATCTGAATTATAAAATTTTAATGTACCATTTGATAGAAGCATTACAGTTTACTCTACGACTATTCCATGTTTTCGACAAAAAGCAAAAGACTTTAATTTTTCCATTCGAATGAAAAATGAAAAATTCAAATTTTTTTTCAATGAACATTTTATAGTTCTTCTATACACAATCGACTTTTCTTTGTGATGGTTTTTGTCACGACTATTTGGTGGTTTTCGAACAAGGCAGATACTGGGAAAAACAGTCGAGACAGATACCAATAAAAAGAAAAGATAATAATGCAGAAGTACTTGAAAACAGTCTCGTATCAAAAAAAATGTTCAAGAGAAAAATTTTCCCCTTTCAATGCTCATTGGAATAGCACCATTCCTTTCGTTCGAATGTTTATTAAACCTTTGGAAGTTCAAATTTTTAAACCGACGTGTTACACAAAAGTGAGCAAGTTCATCAAAAGGATATTAATTTTAATGAAACTGTAATTCAAACGTTTTACAATCCTGATATTCCGCAAAACTACACAAAGTTCATTTTTGCAGCAAACGTTTACACACTGCTGTTGACATTGTTGACGATTGAAGGGCCAAAAATATCGAAATTCAAAATGGTAGAACAATCAGCGCTAAAGTGACGAGCACATGAACTTGCACTTTAGGTTTCCAGTAGATTTTCGAATAGATTTAGCTTAGCTTTGGAGTGGGTTTGCTTCTTCGAAAGGTTATTACTGAACGGAGCCATTACTTGCGTTTAGTAATAACCTTTCGAAGAGACAAAGCCACTCCAAAGCTAAGCCAAACCTATTCGAAAATCTATCGAAAGCCTAAAGTACGTGTAATCGCCACCTTAGCGCTGATTGTACTGCCATTTCGAATTTCGATATTCTTGAGTTGACAATGTCAACAACAATGTGCAAAAGTTTGCCGCACAAACTGAATTTTTGTGGAGTTGTGTGGAATTTCAGGATAGCAGAATGTTTGAATTGCAATTTTATTAAGATAAATGTCCTTTTCACGAACTTGCTCACTTTTGTGTAACTCGTTTTTAACCAACGGGTTTTTAGGTAAGTTCTTTCTGTTATACCTTCGAATTGGTAAAGGAAAAACCCTAACCGGAAAGAGCTATCAAATCGGAAAGAGTATTACTGAACGAGAGGATTAGGTATCACATGTGTCTAGCAAACTAGACAATTTTGATTAATTATTTCAGTAAAATTTATATCTAAATTGTTGCCGGTAAAGAACTTTTAGGTAATTTAGTCTGTCATTGGCGTGGGAAACATAGCCTGACAAAAGTAGAAATACATTTTTTTCCCATAATCACAGCTGAAATTTGATTCTCCATTAGTGTTTTATATATAAATTAAATGAAATCCTATTTGCACAAAAAGTCGTTGAAGTTCGAAAAATTCAAACTTTCGAATTTTAAAATTAAATTTTCGCGCAAGGTGGGGAAAATTATTAAAATATCACATAAAGAAGCTGTTAAAAGGTGTTTCTGAGAAGAATTATAAAGAAATAAAACCAGTTACTTTAATTTTCTACATAACAAATCAAAAACAGATACATTTTGACACGCATGACAGTTTTCAATTCGAACACGACGTACTTTGACTACCATGCGGACAAGACGAGAAAAAAAATGTCTTTTCATTGGCTTTCGAATCTGATCTACGAAGATCCTTGATATGTATAGATAGTTTAATAAGCAAATTTTAATTTTCAGATTTCCTTTGTGATTAAGCTTAATATCTATCGTTTTGCATGTTACACAGAAGGAATTTATTCTAAAGCTTTTCTAGGTTTAAAATTTCTAAAATAAAGAAAATGAAGATTTTGGTTTAAGCATTTTTATTAAAAAATGTGAACGCAAATAAGAAAATATATCAAGTTTTCGATTTAGGGAGACCGGGGAGGTTTGGGACAGGGGTAGTGTGGGACAAGGCGATTTTTTCAATTAATTTTTTAAATAAATGGGATTTAACCATTACTGTATCGTAGGCAATATTAAGATGTATCTTGACTAAAAGAATGGATATCCTCAGTTTTATTGTTTTAATTCTATGAACATTTTTTTAAAAATTGATAAAAATCGTATATTTTGACGTCTCAGTTTTCCTCTTTGTATTTTATATCAGCGATATATAATCAAAACTTTTTTATCTCATTAGGTAGCAGTGTAATCTGGGAACATATTTTAATAAAAGTTTCAGAGATTATACGCTCTTGTTTTTTAGATAAAGGTTTTAAATACCAAAATTACACGCGGGGATGTTTGGGACACCTGAAAAGGGATGAATGGGACGTTGATTTTCGAAAAGATTGTAGGTGGCATGCAATTTTATATTGTCAAAATGAAGAGTAATGCTCAGTTTCTACTGGAAATCTCCCTCTTGTGCAAAGTTTACCAGTGGAGCAGATTTCTCTAATTACAGGAACAATTAAACCACCATTGTCTTGGGAATCAATAATTCCTTCTCAGAGGATATTCGATCTTTGCCCAAACTAGTTAAAAACTATTTTTTTAGAAAATTTCTCGATCAAGTTCTCCAGAAAAGGCAAGGCGAGAGATAATTTAGAGAAATATTGAGAAAACAGGTACAATGCAGTTGTCGTAAAATCAAACAGGAATCCATCAATGAGTTCAAAATTAAGAGTTGCAAGAAAATCTACTCGTTATAGGAATTTCATAATCATGATTGCAATATTTAGAATAAAAAAAGAAAAGAAAGGTAAATGGAAAATAAAAAGAAAATACTTTAAATAATTGATTGACAATCAATGACTCTACTGTTTATTTGTACAGTAGAGTAAGTAAAATTGATATTAATTTCTAAGTGTAAATAAAAGATGAAACATTTTTATTTCTATCAGAAATATTGTTAATCTGGTATTTAAAATTAATTAACGTGTTCCAGTAATACACATTATGCGAGAAAAAACGCGTCCCAAACATCCCTTTTTGCGTCCCATACTGCCTCAAATCGGGGAGGTTTGGGACAAAGCGTCAAGTAAAATGTTTTATCTTCTCCAAGAAAACACAGTTGTTTTCCAAGTTCTATCGAGTACTTTTTATAAAGTCAATACCCATAAGTATCCTATAGATCGCATAAAATTGTAATACACTATCGTGGTTTTTTGGAATAGTGTCTCAAAGTCAAAACATGAAAAAGTGTCCCAAACCTCCCCGGTCTCCCCTACTGTGATTTTCTGAGTAGATATGGTAAAATTTCAGAAATTTCACAGCAGTCGCCACCTACTTTAGGCGGAAATTCATGAAATTTCTTGAAATTTACCAACTCTATTTCTGAGTAAATTTCTTTTCGAATATTCGAACAAATACTATCAGCGCTCAAACGGCAAATACGCAAATTCTAATATGTAAGTTCAGTAAATCTGTGGTAAAGAATTCCAAATGGTTTTCTAACTTCTTTATTAAATTTGTTTCTCTCCAACTGAAGCCTATGATCGAATTTTCATTAGTTTATTGAAAAATTATCAGCATAAAATATCGTTTCATTATTTCTCTTTTTGTGCTTTTAAAAATTATTAAAAAATTCCAAACTTAAGTGATACTAATTATTTTATTGGCTGGATATGTATGCATACCCAACCATTCCATACAATTTTGTGGGTTTCCGTAACTGTTGAATTAAATTTCAATAAAGATGTCATATAGATCGCATTTAAATATGGGAGAAAGCCTTATTGAAAACTTTAGTTGGATAATTGATAATAATTTTTCTACAAATTGGCATTTTTGTCTCATTAATAATTTAAAGTTTTAAAAGTTGCCCTAAATGTTGCATTTAAGATTATGCAAGGTGTAAATTAAAAATTCTGGTAATGAGGAAGTTATCTTCTTGTCAAAAGCGGCAGGTCCTAAATATTTAACAATTAGTCTACCGTTTTCATTTATGTAATTAACAAAAATGCTAAATGGTATACTTACATACTGATTTGATGGGTCGATTAGCCAAGTTGCCAAAATATCGCATGATCCAAACATGAAAGAAAAATAAAGGAAAATAAATTCAAATTAATTAGTATTTCGAATCTGTCCAAAAGATCAATTGAGATGATCCTCGGAGGGACATAAGTGATCAAGAAAAGGTAACAAGAAGAGTGAGTAAAAGGTATCGATTATCAATTGAAGCCCCCCATCCATCTTTTTTTTTGGGAGGAAAATTTTCTATCAACTCGTGATCCCCCAAAGAGCCCCTCATGTGGAAAAAAGAACGTAAGATCCAACAAGGTGATTGTGTTTCCCTTCTGGATTGATGGTTGGTAACATGTATTTTTGCATTTTGCTGCTTCTTTTGCACCTGTCGTCGATCTGCAACACGCGATCGCCGTCGTCTGAGTTTATACTTGGCCTGTTTTTTTTTCTTATTTAGTTCTTTTGTAAATGCTCCTCATTGAAGGGAGACAACCGGCGACAAAGGCACCAATTTCCCACCGTCAAATTCCCCATAGCAATTGCTAAGGAAATCCGATAATTGCCATCTTTGAAATGACGAAAAACACTCTGCAAAGTACCCATCCTCTTCCGCCACCAGTATGGGAATTTCTTCATTGACATTCCCTTATTGAAATACACTGAGAAGAATATGATAGGAGAAATTGCCAATCATTACAGGAAATACTGGTAGCTAAATTAGTAGCAAGTTTATTATATTCTTGGTGTTTTAAATAAAAACTTTGAAATAAAAAAAAATTACTAAATTTCTTGTAGATTTTACCTGCTATACTTGAGCGATAATTTCACTATTTTGACATTTTTATGATTTAAAAGACGTTTAGCGGTACAAGGACGATTTTTCACTCTAAGCTTATAATTCATGAGAGCAACATATATCTAATTGCAACTGTATACGAAAGAAGTGCTATTAGTCAGGTCAGAACGAAAAGTGTAGAAGAGTCAACTCAAGATTCAAGGATTGAGATTTTTGGAGGTTTATCCAAATTAACTGAAGGTGATCTTTTTGAGGGACCGAGGGACTATCCCAACGTCAAATCGGTCGATAAGAAGACCACACAAAATGGTTTCCGGGCAGGGAAGAAAAAAGAATGAAGCTCTTTAACCTTCATTCTGTAAATAAGAAGGCCCTATTACTTTCCCAGTCAGATAAAAAAGGTGAAGCAATTCTCTTTAGACTTCACCCGGATTAAATTGAATTATGGAACTCAAAGCCCTCAGACACAATTCGGGAAGCAGCCCCGGTGCCATTTTGGACCGAAGATAGATTGCAGGAGAGTTAAATTGCAAAGGTTTTCATAAAGAGCTCATAAGCCTTCGACCAGCTGGAGAAATAGACCTTCCAGACACTGGATTCTTTGTGGAATATCCTTTAGCCGAGGGTTCTACTACTAAGTATTTTAGTCAAGAAGATTAAGATATCGTCTGTTAGGTCAACAACTGTACTATCTGCATATGGTTTTTGCCTGTAATTCTGCAAACGACGTATCCTTGCGTACGTAGTTATTCGAAACAGACGCAGATACAAAGAAAATACAAACAGCACAGTTGATGATCCAACCCACAAACTGTCTCCGAAAGAAATTTCAGGGAGTACCGGTTTGAGTGACGATGAACTGAACGAATTTGATATGAATTTTGCATACATCACGGCGTTTTTGTAATTTATTCCAAAGATATCTCCTGAGGGTATGAATTTTTTTTGTGTCGTAGGTGTGATTTCTCCTGTTTTTTTTGGTCCCGGAAATGTCTTTCAAAACGGAAATCCCTGTATGACGCTTTTGCTAAACCTAGGAATTTATGTCGTATTCCTTTCGAATTCTGGTTAATTGAGAGCGATTGCAAGGATTCTTAAGGTTTAAACTTTTTTCTAGAATCATAAGGTTACAATTTAATACGTGCTTAATAACCTCTACAAAAGTTAGATTAGAAAAACAAAAGTTATAGGACTTCCTCGGAACTTTCGTATTTTGGGATAAGTAATTAGACAGAATTTATGAAAAACAAATAGGTGTAGTATCACTGATTTTTGGCCTTTGCTGTCATAACTGATAAAATTTTAAAGTATGACAAATTTTATTAATGCCCCTATAGCCAACGGCCGCGGCGATTCCGTTGGATTTCCATCAGCCTTTTCTGCCATGTCCGCTGATTTTACCGCTAAAAATCCGGGTGGAATTCCCTGGATTTTACCACTCAAAATCCGCGTAAGACTTCCGAGATGGAATTTGACGCTGAATTTCTTCCTAGCGTTCCATAGACGTTTGCGGAACTCTGTATAGGACTGCCTAATAAGAAATGTCCGCGAGTTTTCATGGGCTTTTCTCTGACGAATATTTCCACGGCTTTTCCTATGGATTATTAGAGGTATAATCGTTAGTCATCCTTTTAAAAATTCGGAAAAATCCTCTTTATTTCCACGAAATTCTACGTGGAAATTTCCATGCAACGGCCTTAGTGGCTTCCGTGGTTTAATATTACGGAATTCCACGACTTTTCCAGTGCATTTTTTTAATACTTTTTTTTCAAAATTATTCCAAAAATTGATTAAAAATGGCGTGGAATTTTCATAGAGAATTTCCACAAAAAAAACATCCATAACTTATAGAGTATTCATCTATCAGACAAACACTCAGTTCTACTTTTGAGTTGAAAATATTGCTACCATTTCGTTCATTTGAGTATGTCTAGCTCGCAAGAATTATAGCGTTAGGGCGAAAAATAATTGCAGATTTTTCGCGTTTACTTCCATGGAGTCTTGGCCGGAAAGATACCAGAAAATATCCTCGGAATATTCAATGGAAATTTTGTTTAAATTTCCACGGAATGCTCTTAGATAATTGCAAGAAAATACTTCGGGTTTTTTTTTCAAGGAAATCCATGCGAAAAAAGCTAATAACTCTGCAGAATGCCAAGCGGAATATTAGCGTTTATTTCCCCGGAAGCTCACGCGGAAAAATAGGAGATAAATTCCATGGATTTTTCCGTTACTGTGAAACTTTGCGGCCGATCGGCCACAGGGGAGCATGGCAAAATTACTAACAGGGGTAGGGGCATCGTATTCAAGTAGGAATGCTCTCACAACATTTCCTTTACCTTGTTGTTTTTTTTTTACAATATTTCGTAATAATTGATAAAATTGTTAGGTAATGGCTGCGGATGGAAGTAAAACCAGTAAATAACCTTTAAACGCTTCATTTAAAAAAAATTGTAAATTAGACTTTTGTAGGGGCGTGACCTATTTTTCGTATGTCAAACATTCAGCCACAAATACAGTGTGATTTATTAAAATTATTATAATTGAGTGAAAAAGTTCTCTAATCCTAACTTTAGTTCGTCATAATCGTAATAATTGAAGGAGGCGTGACCTAAAACTATTTCACTTTGAAATTTATTCAAGGAGTAAGACAAAAGCTTCAAGTTATCAGGAATGGCTTTACAAAATTTTGAATGTTAGTTTCTCAACACTAATCGATAGGAGTTTCAATTTTTACAAATGTTTGATATTAGCCCCAGAATTGCAAAAGACTCATTCCCATTTTTTCTCAGTGTACCTTTTTTTCCTTGAATGTACAATTTTTAGAGGGTAAGTTTTGTATGAGGACGAAATAATTGTGCAGGTGATAGAGATAATTTTTGCCATTCCACTGTATGATTTTTCATTGTGATTCGTCCATCTGCAAAATTTGTTCCATCTTTTCATTTCGTCATGAAGCCACCAATTAACCAATTTACACACGATTTCTTCACACCATCCACCAATTATCACGAATCAATCATATTTAGGGTCAAAATTCTTGAAAATTTCTACATCTTTCTTTGGATTTTATCAAATGTGAGTCCACTAAAGCCAATTACCATCAAGATATTTTGTTTAAATTGCCCCCATTAATCAATTCAACAGCTCAATTTGAATATTTTCGCCATAATTCTTTTCTTTCTGTTTTTTTTTTTTTTAACAAATTCAGAGCGAAAACTTATTCATCTTCATCTCGATCTGGGGATGATCTGTGGGAGCAGGTAGAGTAAAACCAAAAAAAAAACACCAACAAGACGCTGAGACTGTTTGAATTTAAAATTAAAATGAATTATTGTTTATTTGGAGGCAAAGCGGGAGTCCAGAGAAACCCATAAGTAAATCTTCAGTAAAGTTTCCAGTGGAGAGAAAATCTCGTTCAGAAATCGTGGAATGTTTAACGCCTACGAATTTTCATCGTCTCGCTTTTTGTGCGATTTTTTTGTTTATCTTTTGGAAAAAAAAGTTTATTATTTATTAATTCCCATAAACAACTTCTTATTGTATCTTCTGCAATTCACAATTCGTATAAAGTAGGAATGGATTTCAAGAAGTTTGTGATATTGAAATTGATTGCATTGTTCACTCAATATTATTGATATGTCGCTAGTGGCGCCATTGCGGCTAGAAATTGAAGCACGTTAAGGACTTCATGACAAATGAAGGTCATTACAAAGAATTAGATGCAATATTGATTTTATCATTTCACGTATTAAATAAATATGTGTAAATTAAATCACGTATTATGCTGTTAATGCGCTTAAGTGTAAACTTGCATTGTAAATTTTAAAACGTTTTTAAACAAAAGTAAAATTCAGGAACCACAATGCACACAGCGTTTTAATTTTAATAAAGCTTCTCGTTTTCTCCAAAGTCACAATGCTTCAAGTGGCGCCAATACGGCCTAAAGTTGAAACACTGTACTAAATTTTTAAATAGAATACTAAAAACAAGTGATGATAAATTTAGAAATTAATATTCAATAATTATCAGAAAAGAAACTAAAATATTAAAGTAGCGTCGTTGCGGGTGACTTTGCACTCTGCTGTCTGTAAGACTTAAATATATAAAATATATATAAATAATATATAAATAAAATATATAAAATAAAAGCCTGAATCATTTTTAATTTTAATGGTTACTGAGGCATTTCGTTTAGGTTTCAAAGTTCAGGATTAGAAAATAAAGATCACCAAAATATGAATATTTCAAAATTTTAAACTTTGAGCCTCTGTATGTAGGTAATAGTTCGACCTAAGTCGGAACAAAAATACATTTTGAAAAGGTATTTACATGAGCTATAACATACTAAAATTTCAGGTTAATAGGACAAGTTTTAAGTTTTGACAGTTATTCAAAATGGCGAACAGAAACGTCAAATCAAGATGACGACCACGTCATCTTGTAGATCTCGTGCATCTTACCCTTAGATCTAAAGATCTTCATTGTCGTTTATTATTAGAAATTGTTGATTTTTAGTATTTATTAAAAGGTGTAAAGTCACACGCACTTTATCTCAAGTGCAAGCCTTTTTCCTTGATTTTTTTAAGATAGTAAAATTTTATAAAATGCTAGTGTCACAAAATCCATTCATTAACAACTGAATACAAATAATTTTACCCATTAACCCCCCTCCCTTCATATTAACTATCCACTTTTAGAGGCTAAAGTTGAAATACTGCGAAAAAAGTGCAAAGTCACCCGTAACGACGGTAAAATTAAGAGAAAGCGTGCTACCTTCGGACGAATCAAACTTCGGTTAACTCAATGTTTTTCTATGTTCCTTGTGGATTTCACCAATAGCTCTTTTCTGGAATTTTGAGGCACTGGACTAGCTATTACACTGGACTATAAATATTACAATGGGTCAAATCAATTTGAAACACATTGAAAAAATGAATTGTTCGAAACTTGAGTCGTCCAAAGCTAGCGCGATTTCTCCTAATACTCCAAAATTAGAAAAAATGCAAGTGTGCCAACAGTTGATATAAAAAAAAACTAATTTAAAAATATTGTTAATACTATTTTTTATAAATTAAAAAGAAATATGGTAAAATGAGGTAATTTGGAATGGGAACCATTTACAATTTGGGACATTTGCGATTTTCTCATTGTTCCAGATGAGCAAAGGGAAAACATAGATCACGATATAGAAGAAAAAGACGATTAAGAAGAAAAGGAAGAGCTTTTGTGCCTTTTGAATATCTAAAACAGTGAAAAAATTTCAAATGTCTCAAATTATAAATAGTTCCAAATTACCTAATTTTACTCTAGGATAAAGAAAAGTTATCACTTTTATTATTGGGCATTACCGTCGGCTAATCTAGAAAGTGATGCATCGATCTTAAAGTGCAATAACTTCCCATAATACTTCCGATTGTTGTTTTATAACAAGAACAATCCCTTTCAGAGTTTGTTTCAGAAGAAAACAAATAAGTGTTTAAACCGAGTTTCGGATAAATTACTATAAATTGTGTACTTTTTACCGAAATTTTTGGTGTACATTACCGTAGATTTGAAGTTATTTGGAATGCTAGTGGCGCCATTGTGGCCTAAAATAGAAGTTTTTACGTAAAATTTTGGAAATTCTTTATTCTCAAAATTGATCACTTCAAAGATGATGAAGCTCATGCAGATATCAAATACCTTTCCTTACTTGATATTTTAGATTGAATTAGGGTAAGTAAGTGTGCCAAATTTCGGCATAGTTGCATGCAAGCGTCAAAGTCTCAAGTTTGAAATGTAATATTTTAAATTCAAATTGATTTATTTTATTCTTTCTTCTGAAAAAGTGTTGCTTGGAACCTTGTAAAGAGTTTACGGTCTTTATTTACTCTTAAATCATTCTTAAGACATTTTAAAGTGAATAAAAATGTAGACACAGCTTTGGTGCCCTATTTCGGCCACCTTCATTCTCATAGTTCCTTGTCCTTCGGGAATTCTTCCAATATCTTTTTCACGTTATCTCGTTTGTCGAACCTACATTTTTTGTTATTCTTTTGCATTGTATAATCTCTAGAGTACGTAAAATCTAAAAGTTCATGGAAATTCGAGGAACAAAAGAGGTGGCCGAAATTGCAAGCTGGCCGGAATTTGGCACACTTACTCTAGATGCCGGAATTTTAGAGATTCTTAATAGTGTTAGTGGCACCATTGCGATCTAATGTGAAAGTTTTAATACAACATTTTGGAAATTGTTTACTTCCAAACAAATTTAAATTCAGATAGATCTAAATTACTCTCAATGCCCCCCTGAATCGAGCAATCTGCGATATCCCTATCATTCTCTCTGAATATGTTGTTCTTTTCATTATCTCAGGCTTCCTTCAACCCACCCAATATTATTGTTCAATATCTTCCTGATATATTTTGCTGGTGCCATCCATTGAGTTCAAAATGGTCAGGGAGGAAGATCCAGGGGAATTGGATGTCGTGCCATGGAAAATATACAATGTCTCTGGGCGCCACTTGTGCGACTCTCCGTAACTCCGGCATATTGGATCCAAAAGGTATCCCAGGCTCATCTTTCTGTTTTCATCTCTTCTCTCCATCCTTCCACGTTTCAACAAAACATGAAGACAATTCCGATTGATTTTCCTTCCTGATATCACCAGCGCGCGGAGCCCGCGCTCTGAACTTCATTCTCCTTCAGAGAGACTCCAGACTTTCAGCCAAGTTTTCAGGCCGACGCCGCCACAAGTTTTGCGCGGCCAATACAAATATTCTGTTCCCTATTTGTTTCAAATAAGGCCACAAATAAATTATGTGAGGCCACGAACGACAAAAGATAATAAAAATTGAGACATTACTCGATCCTCATGTCATGAATTCCCCATCGTTCTCCTTTTCGCCCAATGTGCGCACATCCCTTAAAAATACTTAAATTCATTGCAATAATGTTCTACCGGATCTTCTTCAACCGAACTCATTGATGATCAGCTTTCGATTGTGAAGAAAATTAAAGTGACACTCTTTAAGCAACAACATGACAGACAGACGGTTGACTCTTCAATTCAATTATCGCCCCAGGGAGACATTTACTGCCACAATCACCTGGACATCACTCTCCCTCTCTCTACTCTACTTCTTCTTATTAACCCTGAAACATGAAAGAATTGTGCTCCAGAGCCGTGAAATACCATCCGCTAAATTCTTCAACACTTTCCAACAAAGACCCCAAAAAATGTCCCTCAAAATTAAAGATGAAAAAAAAACCCTCCAAATCACCCACATAGACAGAACACGCAAAACCAAATCCATAGAAATTAATTACATATAATTTGATAGTAATAATATACTCACGCCCTTTAGGTGCATTATCACATTGTTGGAGATGTCATCGGCAATTTGGGAGATATCGCCACGAACAATTATTTCACCCCAAAAAAAGAACCAGCACCATTGCACAGGATTTCCACATTGTCATCGTAGGTTCGTTATATTCATTTCCACAAAAAAAAATCCATGTTATTGAGGTATTATTAGCCGTATTTTCCACATGAAAGAGATAAAAAGACAAACAAGTTATCATTACTATTTTTTGACTATTTATAGTAACAATATGCAGTAATGTTCTATTCTATGAATTTATATCTTAATAATGAAATACGAAATGAAGCATATTGGACTTAATTTGTATTTAGTCAAAGGCAAGCTTCCAAAAACCGCTCAGAGTGGCGCTGTTATCGGAAAATCATTAACTGGATTCACTATGAATATGGTTAATTATTCAATGATAATTTATTTCAGCTTGGAAAATTGTAATTGTAATTGTTTTATTTTATAATTTCAGTTTAACAAATTAAACAGATCAGATATAAATTCTACTGCAATTCTGCATGTATTATTTGTTTAATAAAGTATAATTTTAAAGAAATTTTTATGAAGATGAATAAAATTAATAGTAGTCTATAATATAATAATTTAGATTTTAACAAAGGAAATACAGAACAATAAGGTATATTCTCATTTTTTACGTCATTCATCATTTCGAAAAGTTGTATAAAATTTTCATATATATTTTCAATTTTTAGATTCTTAAATCGACTTTTTAAACTTCAATCGTAATCTCTAATGACGATGTTTAATTTAAGATATAGCAATTCTAGTATTTTTTAAGCAAGAATAAAACTAGAATAAAACTAGCAGGAATTTAATTACAAAATAGACATATTAAGCATCCTTAACCTTGCAAGGGGTAACTCATATTGAGAAACCCTTGTCAATTGTCCGAGAAACGCTGTGCGAAACCCATTCTTTGAATCGTGAAACCCGGGAAACCCAATTTCTGCATCACGAAACCTGAGAAACCCACTTTTTGCATCGTGAAACCAGAAATTCTTGTCAGAAAACATGAAAACGAGTTACCCCATGTAACCGTGTTTAATTCAGGATTGAGAAAAATGTTAAAGAATATTTGGTTGGAAGAAACGTCCTATGGTAAGTTAAGTTATTAAAACTGAATAGCAGAATTCAACGATGTTCGTTTAAAAGGTTTCGCTTTTTAAAGGAAAAAAAAAAAGAGATGGCAAAGCGTCCCAGCTTTGCGGAATGCTCGAACTCACGAGATAGAGCTCAACGTGAATTAGTTTTTCGCATGATCCTTTAGTACTTACTAATCTACTAGAGATCAAATCGATTTATAAATCACAAAAGCATAGTTTCAAAATAAAAAATCAGTACTTAACCCGTTCATTACCAATGAAGATCGATACAGCCGGGTTCGAAATTTCAATACCTTTCCAAAAAATCCAAATTTAACCAAATCGGTTGAAAAATAGGCCCTGTAAAATGGTTGATGTTTGACCTTTAATAATTCAAATTGGCGAATTTTCCGGTCATATGTATGTTTAGGCGAAATGTTCACCTGGACTACCTCTAAAACATATCCGAAAATTATTGAAAAAGCTTAGGCCAATTTTGAAAAAAAAACCGAAAAACATGGTTTTTAGGGATGGGGAGAGGAATAGGGGAAAAACGGGAAAACCGTCTAGAGATATTGCTTTTTTTTATTGGGGGCCATCGAAAACCAGAAGTCGATAACTTTTACCGTTTAAGCTCCAGAACAGTGACAAGTTGAAAAAACAAGACGATTATATAATTGCTCTCTCTTTGAGTTCGAGTAGTAAAAATATAAAATTAAATCTGGTTCTACCGACCGAAACGGTTAATTTTCGTTACAAAAACATTTTTTTTTTAAATTGATGATGTTTCACTGAAATATAATTTTTTATATTTTTCTTTTAAAATACGAAGATTATTACTCCTATTAAATAGAAAAAAATTCTAAATCTAGAAAATACAATGAGCTGAAACACTGAGCATTGCAAAAACTTCCAAACAGATTTTCGGAATAAGCAAAAAAAAAATGTCTTATCAATTTCATTAACCTCTCTTTGATCATTTATTTATGTATCTTTTCAGTTTTCACAATACTAAAATAGTATTCAGAAAAGATCACAACAATTATTCGTGTCAGTAGGGGAGACTGGGGCAAAAAGTCACAAATCGAAAATTTCAAAATTCAATATCTGCCAAGATAAATAAGATAGCGACTTAAAAATTTTCCATAGATAGCTTCCATAGACCTTCTTCGATGTTGAATGTTCCTTAGAATTAGAACAAAAAATTTAGAAAATAATTTTTAGCCCTATTTTTGAAATATTTTCCTTGAAGAATATATCAATTATTACCTAAAATTTATGCACTGATGATTTATTTCCTAAATGATTTGGATTCTTTGAATACGAAGCCGATATCCATTTTAGAATTTTACAAAGATTCTTCTCTCGAGAAATCTTTTTATTAAGAACGACCACTTGAGGTAAAAAGTAACAAAAAGTATGGAGCAAAAAGTAAGAAAAACTGAAACAATTTATGATGTTTCACGACAAAAAAAAGTCAATGCCGTGTCGCCGTTTGTTGTTTGCATTGGTCAAACGATTTGCAGTCTTTTGTGCATTTTTTTTTCTAAAATAGCTTGAAAAGTGTTTTTGTCGTTCAGATAGAGAAATCGATGTTTTACAAAGGCGTAGATGAATAAATTTTCTATGAAAATATATTATTTAGGTATTTTTTTTTTAAATTTACGGAATCCCGTAACAAAGCGAATCAAAATGTGATAATATCCCATGCCTGATACTATTTGCCCCTAAAACTTTCACAAAGTTATAGAGAGGTAAATTTCCTATAAAACTGCGCTAATTAGAAATTTTTGAAGCGCTCGAGTATCTTGTAAAAAAATAAAATATCCGTTTTGTGACTTTTTGCCCCAGTCTTCCCTATTAATTTGAACGGTTATGTGTCTAGACTTATAGTAAAAATCAAAAGAACCTCTTCTATTTGTTTAATTTGTGCATATTCTTTAGCCTCAATTACGGTATAAATCACACTAAACTTTGATTTTTTACTACATTGTAGAGTTTATTTTTCTTGTTTTGTACTAAGAGTTCTAAAATATTTTCAGAATATTTATAAAATAAGATATCTTAACTTATTTTGATATATAACTGTGCTAAAAGATATCTAAAGTTCATTGAAAATTTTCCAAAGCAAGCGTCGATATTCTTTTTAGATACTTTTATATTTAGTACTTGATCTGTTCTAAACATTGATTATTAATTTTCTTAAAATTTTACATGACGGCAAAGCTCAGATATGAGAATAATTGATTTTATTCATTTTATCGGATTTACTTTAAGTTTTCAATAAATTTCTAAGTAAAATTTTGGAACAAGACGAAAATGAGATATTCTGTAACTACTATTATTAGTACATGTATGTGCTAAATAGTTCTAGGATTTTTAATAGATTTACTATTTCCACAGTACTTTTTGCTATTGTGTAAACAAAAGTCCATAGAAATTTAAGGAAAGAGTCAATGCACAAAAAATTAGAAACAAATTTATTGAGTTATTTGTTCAACTAACAAATAAATAATTTATATAATCAGTGAAAATGACCAAACCAGAAGAAAAAAAACCCACAATTCATTTTTCTTCCATCCGAGTGTAAATCATTTGTTTTTTGCCACCTTAATTGCTCTCTAATGTTTTATTTATCAAATGAAATTCAGTGAATTTGACAAAATCCCCACAACAAATTGGATCTTCACTCCTCCTCATATCACTTTCTTAATTGATGTTAACCTAAAGTTTACACTGTTTTTCACGCGTATAGTTTTCACAAAACATGAGTTTTGGAACACTTTTGAATTTGGATTTATTAATTTGTGACGTTGGATTTACTTTCTGGTCAAGAGATTTGTGACATCATGGTGGTCAGAGGTATCAGGACAATTATGTCCATCAAAATGTCCATGGTGTTAATACCTAGCTGTGCTTCGCAGTGGTTGCAATTAGGAAAAGAAGCAGCTTTTGGCATAATTTGCATCTGCCTGGTGGTTGCGTGTTTTAAGAAGTTCTCTCTTGGGTACAAATTGGGCCAAAGGTGAAAAAGGTTGTAGGGTCGGATGCCCCCTTTTAGTGTTCGTTTTAGTAAACTTCTCATAACATACTATGCTAGACACACCTGCGACTTAAGGCGAAAGACGGCTTAACGTAATTAATAATCAAAATATTTATTAGACAATATTTCCCTCAATTTTCCACTAAGCTGTCTCTCGACTTAAGTCATAAGTCTGTCCAGGGCATTTCTTTACCCAAAAAATCCGAGATATGTTGTGAGTTCAATTAAAATTCTCAGATTTTTAAAGTTTAGATGCTCTCGCGACCAGTTTTAAATTTAAAAACAACTTTAATAAGTTTATTACTTCAATTTCAGCTTAGCTGTTATGAAATTTGCTGTGCTATGGCTTAAAGGTTTGAAGAAATTTAAGTCGACTCCCTAAACACACTCAGGCTGATCCTCGAAAATATTTATCTCGTAAAATTTAACAGTAGAGGAGGATCAATCCAAAAAATCATCCACTGAAGCTTTGGGATAAGGAATTAGAAGTCATTTGCATAAATCTATTATTTAATCCTAACCCTTATCTAATGTCAAATTTTAAGGGTTGAATATTCTCGAGGATCATCCTGATTCTAGATGGGGATTAATCCTCATCTTCCTCATTATATTAAAATTATAAAAATCTAGACATAGGGCTAAATTTTGAGACCAAGTTCAAGATTAAGAAAATTTTAAGATTTTGGTATTCTGAAATAAAAAAAGCAAGATGTCAAATGTCTTGGAATCTTCAAATTAAAGACAAAAAACGAGTGTACATCAACATTAGGAATTCCAGAAACAATATTTTAAGATTTCAAGACGTTAAATTTCTTGTTTTTTTTTAAATAATTCCAAGAACCCCTCTGAGGTGCTTGAAGTTTTCAAGATACTGTCAATTTGAAGAGTTTCATGCAGAAATAGTTCTTGATGAGGAATATTTCTATATATAATATGATATAAAAAGAGAATTCCTGTTTAAAATACTGTGTTTGATCTAGTAATTTAATCGAAATGGTACGTAATACGAAATACCTGCAAAGGGTTACATCTTGCATAAGCATTTCAGGGTTTATCAAACGTTACAAGTTTTGTTTGCAGTTCCATAATTCCCGATTATGGCCTCTCATATTTGATTTCAATCTACAATTAATTTTCTTAGGGTAGAGTCAGCCCTTTTGGCCATGTAAGCACTTTTGGCCACCTAAAGTAAAATCACATTGTAAGGCAATTATGAGTTTATTTAGAACAGGAAAATGGGTCTTATTTCGTGACCTCTAATCTAACGAATCAGAAAATCATATTTGATTTTGTAACGACTTGATTAATTCTAAGTTATTGAAAGATATTCTCGACAAGGTAAACAATAACTAAAAAAACATGGGATTCTAAAGAAACTTGTTAATGTTAAGAGAAATTGTTTTGCATTAATTCATATTTTTGATGAAAATATTTGATGTTATTCAATGAAAGTCCATTTTTAAATTAATTAATTTTATTGTGAAATCATCCTTAATAAGATTTTCTAACAAATTAAATGAAAATCGGATGTGGCTAAAAAAGCTTACTTTTTTCGTCTGTGTAAGTACTTTTGGCCATTCATTTTCCCATACATTTTACACGTGGCGCACCTCGCGGATTTCAGTAAAAACGATCGTGACTTTTGACTGATTTTTACATCAAATAGAAAATGTGCAAAAAGTCGTTTAAAATACTCTAATAATCACATAAAATTGGTGTTAAATAAGAATAGGACTTGTACTGTGTATTTGTGAAAGTTTTCGAAAGCTATTTCTTCTGTTATTTTATTAAAATTCTATTGGAAACAAGTGGCCAAAAGTGCTTACACACAATGACCAAAAGTGCTTACAAAGTGGCCAAAGGTACTGAAACATGCATAGTTGCATAAAATGCATTTTTCACTAAAATATCCAAAAAATTTTGGGAATTCTCATGGATTATTAGAAAGAAATGGCTTTAAGGTATCAAAATTTCAAAAACAAAATTTCATTTTATTTAAATAAAGATTATTATAAAAATAACAAGCACATGAAACCTTAAAGTGGCCAAAAGTACTTACTCCACCCTATTTGAAATGAACAGATTTGTCAGATGTGACGTTTCGTTAAGTGTGGAAAATCTTGAAAACTTGGTTCTTAGCTAATACAGGCTTCAGACCTGAGACTTATACGGGCTTCACACCTAAGGCTTAGCCATATGGCTTAACAGCTCTAATTTCTTATCAATCAAGATTTTTTGGAAATAAATTAACTTAGGATTTAACTATTAACAGCAAATGATCTAGTCGATTCTAAAAAATCAATAAAAATGGTTTCTCTTTGGGTTTTTGAGACCTTCGGAAACTGGGCTAAAAACTCTAGTCTGAAGACTGCTTTAGCCATGTGGCTTAACTGCTCTAATTTCTTATCAATCAAGATTTTTTGGAAAAAAATTAACTTAGGATTTGACTATTAACAGCAAATGATCTAGTCGATTCTAAAAAATCAATAAAAATGGTTTCTCTTTGGATTTTTGAGACCTTCGGAAACTGGGCTAAACCTCTAGTCTGAAGACTGCTTTAAGCCATGTGGCTTAACTGCTCTAATTTCTTATCAATCAAGATTTTTTTTGGAAAAAATTAACTTAGGATTTGACTATTAACAGCAAATGATCTAGTCGATTCTAAAAAATCAATAAAAATGGTTTCTCTTTGGATTTTTGAGACCTTCGGAAACTGGGATAACCTCTAGTCTGAAGACTGCTTTAGCCATGTGGCTTAACTGCTCTAATTAATTTTTCAATAATCAAGATTTTTTGGAAAAATTTAACTTCGTATTGGATTATTAAGGACAAATGACCTATTACATTCTGAAAGAGCAATAAAATTGGTTGCTATTTAGGATTTTGAGGCCGTCGGGAATTGGGCTAAACCTCTAGTCTGAAGACAGCTTAAGACATGTTAAGTTTCATACATGTTTCATGTAAAATCATGAAATCTTGATCTTGGAAATATTTGAAAGCTTGAAATTTTGATCTTGGTCTCAGAATTGAGACCATAAGTCCCTAAATTTTGTAATTTTAAAATAAAAATCGATTTATAATCCTACGTTTGTGAAAAGTTTTTAAAATAAAAAGTTTGCAGTTCTAACTATCTGCACATGACGTCCCTGATTTTTATATGTAAGGTATGGCCAATAGGGGGCCCTTGACCCTATCGGAAACGAAGGAAGGTGAATGGGAAAATAGGAGTAGGTAGAAGGGAAAGAACGTCTCCAGAGGAAAGGTAAAGAGACCAAAAAGAAAGAAAGAATGTATAAGTGAACGTTATAATTTTATGTTGCGAACAAATTCCAGATTGTTTGTCTCTGATCATGTAAAACAAACCACTGAACAGGTAGGATATATCTTTTGAACAAAACTCTAAATGGGGGAGAGAAACCTGGGTGAGGTCGCCTTGCAAAGTGATTGGGGAGGAGGGAAAACAAAGGTGGATGCAACAAAGAACAGATAGTATCGAAGAGACTACCGACTTTTAATATCAGTCATTTAGTTACTTGCTAATCACAAGTTTGCTCAAGGAAACAACAAAACACTTATTATTGTTCTTCTCTTATATAAGAGGCATCAATGCTCAAATACATCGTTGAAACATCCACCCAGAGCATAGAGAGACACGTGCCCATTTACCTTTTAATGTGATAATATGTCCGATATTGGACGAAAAAAAAAAGATGAAGAACAAGATAAATATGCAAAAATTATCCATGAGTATTGCTCGTAAAATTATCGTGTGCGTTGAAAAGGTATAAGCTATAAGTGTTCTTTTTTTTTAATCTTCTCGCATTATGTTCAATCACATAATTCATTGATTTTATAGTTCATTGGTGAAAAAATGGCAGCAAACTCAATAAAAAAATTGTTGTATCTTAATTGCTCTTGGGGTGATTTACAAGAATGTTTCAATAAACACCTCTCAATGGAGTAATTAAAATTCTACATTGTGTAATTGCAGAGAAATTTAATTGAATTTCTTCCGATTGAAAGGTTGGAAAAAATGTGTTGAATGAAAAAGAAACTTCAAAGTAAGTACTGTGACACATATTATATTATTTGGTTAGGGTCAGCATATGAACTTCCATTTATCATTGTTAGCCCTATCTGACGTGACATCTCTTTCTCAGTGAATTTTGTGGCTCACAATTGGCGTATCTTGTGGTATGAGGGATTAAAAGCAGAGGGAGAAGAATAAAAAATAGACTTGGAGAAATTGGTCTTAAAGTTTGGGTTTATAAATAAATTCAGGACCGTTTCATCTAACAGTCAAAATATAAACTACAGAATTTTACTGACTTAAGAAAAAAGTTTCTTCAAAATCGTTATAAATTTTAGCTTTTGTTGTGTTAGTCTAGATTCGATTAACACTAAAGTTTCACTTAAAATACTAATTCTAGCGAGCAAAACCAGTAGATTTTTTTTAAATTTCGGATCGTATTTGAAGTAAGATTTCAAATGTTCAAAAATACTTAAGCTTAAAAGAAAAGTTGAATAATTTTTCAAAAAAGGGACAGATAATCCTAACCGGCTTATGTAGGTGAGATTCTTAACGTGAGCTAGCTCGGAGTGCATGCAAATTTGATTTGGAGCTGAAGTTGGGAGACGCCATTCAGTTATCTTGAATCAAATTCGTGAAATTATACAAATTTTGTATTTAAACCAAAATATCAAGGATTTGGATGAACTGACAGAAAAGTGTTATATGGGTGAAATGTAGACCAGAATGTTCTCTATAATTTTCCCATAGAACATGATCTCATCGATTACTCAGAAGCCAAGATAAGCGAGGTTTTTTGTTTCTTAACTTGTTTTTTCATCAAGAGTGCCCCAAGTGTTCATTTGTTGAACTTCAACTAAATCAAAGAATTGTTGTATTTTGCGGGACTTTCAATTTAAAACCCTATTTTAAGTGTCTTGGTCGAGAAGAAGTAGACAAAATTGGCATCTGAGTGATTTCAAAGCGTTATTATTGGAAAAATCAATTTTTTCACACTTAAACGGCAAAATCTGAGTGATAGCGTAGTCTGAGCGGAAAATGATGTATGGACGAAATGTAGAGACAAATGTGCTCTACAATTATGTTGAAGTAATCATCAAAATCGGTTCAGCGACAGTCGAGATAATTGAGGTTATGTGATATTGAAATTGGTTTTTCGACTGTGGCGCCCCTGGTGTTGGTCCCACGAAGTTCAAATATTTTAGAAAGTTGTAGTATTTGGTGAGATCTTTCGTTTAAACCCTCATTCATCAAAATCGGTCACATAGAACCGGAGATATGATTTTTTGAATTTTGTGAACTTTGACCCCTCATATCTCCGGTTCTGTTTTAACCACAGCGCGCATTTGCACCATTTTGGAAACGTCTTAGACTGGACTACAGCATACTAAAATTTCATTAACTTGCACAATGCCGTTTTTTGAGAAAAGTGACTTTGAATTTCGATGAATTTTGACGCTATCACAGCGCCACCTGTGGTGACTTTTTGAACTTCCATCTGAAAGTGCTCATCGAGACGAAACCAAAAAGGTAAAATTTAGGTCGCTATATTAATTAGAACCGGAGATAGAGGCCGGTCAATGTTCGAACTTTGACCCCTTATAGCTCGGGTCAGGGGTTATGGATCGACTTAAGGTTTTTTTTGTTTGATAGGTATAATCAACGGCTACAACATACTAAATTTCCAGCCTGATGCACAATGGAATTTTTGAGTTATTTAACTTTTAAGATTTAAAAATTTTCTTTTTAAAAAAAGCGCCCCTAGCGGTGGTTTTATGAACTTGCGATGTTAGAAGGGGAAGTGGCATTTCATGAGAGCTTTCCAAAAAGCCCCCATTTTTTAAATTCTGACAATTAGAACCGGAGTTATGGCCATTTTAAGAATTTTTTTTTGGACCCTTATAGCTCGGGTCAGGGGGGTCGGGGGACCTTAAGTTTGGTATTGATGGAAAGCTCTGAGGCCCAGCTATAACATACTAAAATTTGAGTCCGCTGAATGTCATAGGTGCGGAGCTATTGAGAAAACAAAAAAAGGGGGGTCTTCAAAATGGCGGAAGGAGGGGTGGGGGGTGGGGGGTCTATGCACCAAGTTGCAATTTTCACCCGATATATAACCTTTGCCGAAAACCGCAAGTCGATATCTTTTTTAGTTTAGGAGCTATTAAGCTCCAAAGAGCGGCCGGCCGGCCGGCCGGCCGGCCGGGAACGTAAATTAGCCACATATATATTCGGAATCAGGAAGTGGCGAAACACATTTTGGCCAAATTTGAGGTCGATCGGACGACATGAAATTTTGTTAGGATTATAGTAGGTGAGATTGTTAAGAATCTCACCTAATAGGTTGAGATAGGTAGTTAAAACCATTTTAGATTAACGTAAAACATTTCTTGGAAATTTTTATTTATCTTGATATTCATTCACTTTTAACCGCTTATCCCTATTGGGGTCGCGGGTCTTGATATATTAAACATTAATTAAAATTAAAAGTTTTAGCAATGTAAATACGAAATTACGATATGGTACTTCTCTTCTATCCTTCTGTCACTTTTTAGTAACAATCAAGGTACAGATTAAATAAAAAAGTAGTAATATAACTTTTTGAATTCTGTTACTTAATTCGATTATACCATTTAAATTTATCGTTTTTGACCCAGAAGTTTAACCCTTTAAGGACGATACTGTCACAGCTGACCCAAAAACGATTTTTTTTCTCACGGCTATATAAAGTTATGCTATGCTCTGAAAAGGTTGAAAAAATGATTTTTTCTGACCGCCAATTTTTGACGCTCACGTCCTTAAAGAGTTAAAATATAAAATATTTTCTTAGTAAAAGAAACAAACAGTTATTAAATTATAT
Source organism: Phlebotomus papatasi (assembly GCF_024763615.1). Taxonomy (NCBI): domain Eukaryota; kingdom Metazoa; phylum Arthropoda; class Insecta; order Diptera; family Psychodidae; genus Phlebotomus; species Phlebotomus papatasi. The sequence goes on from NC_077223.1 coordinate 99,458,157, forward strand.
AAATAAAAAGTTTTTATCCAAAAAAGGCTAAACTGGCATTTAAAAAATGGCAAAAAACAAATGGTCAGTAAAAAGTCAAAAGTGGTCAGCAGAAAATCAAATTTGATCATCAGAAAATCAAATTTGATCAGCAAATAATTCGAAATAATCAGCAACAATTTTTAATTTGGTCAGTAAAAAGTAAAATTTTGTCAGTAAAAAGTTAAATTTGGTCAGTAAAAAGTTAAATTTGGTCAGTAGAAAGTTAAATTTGGTCAGTAAAAATTTCGAATTGATCAGTAGATATATTTGAGTTGATCAGTGAAAAATTAAAAATTAATCAGCAAAAAATTAAAAATGGTCAGTAAAAAGAAAATATGGTCAGTAAAAAATTAAAAATGAGCAGTAAAAATATTCGAATTGATCAGCAAAAAAAAATAAAAATGAGCAGCAAAAAAATTAAAAAAGCAGTAAAAAATTAAAAATGAGCAGTAAAAAATAAAAAGTGGGTCAGCAAAAAATTAAAAATGATCAGTAGAAATATTCGTATTGATCAGTGAAATATTAAAAAGTGGTCAGCAAAAAATTAAAAAGGAGCAGAAAAAAATAAACTTTTTACTGCTCGTTTATTCAATGCCTTAAAAATCGGCAAAACACTTAACGTACCTTCAATTACCAGATTAATGCTTAAGTTTGAAAATTTTAAATCAGACAATAAGATCTAATTAATTTTTTATGTTAAAGATCCTAAATTTTGAAGTATGATATTTTTAAGCTTTCTTTAAGTTCTAAAACGAAATGAACTAATAACTAATATAGATTATAGAGCCAAGGTTAATGAAGTGTTAATATCATTAGTCAAAATTACTTTACTCAAAAATCTTGAAACTTTAGGAAATCTTTAAAATTTAAGATTAAATATTTTTCTTTAATCTTTGAATTGTCATCTGGGCCCTTATTCTGCTGTGAAACGCAGATTTATCACTAATTTCGTGATAGTGCTTGTGTGTGTGAGGCTGGCTTCGGCCCACATTAAATGAAATTGTGAACAAAATAATCACTGTAAAGCACACAAACACCTTTCACGAGACTAAAATTGTTGTCCTTTGACTTATCAACTAAGAAAATTCGCGAAAAACTTAAGAAAAATCCGTCAACTACATTTCTTCCCACCGCAGTTGTCAATCTTGAGCACACTCTTGCTTTCGCTCGCACTCTCTCATTCGCTCTTTGGCTGCGTGATGAAATTTCAAAATAATTACCGTTGGACATTCTATTTCATAAATTTAGCCAATTTTAATAAGTTTTCTTGCAATTACTGTGCCAAGCAAGAAAATTAAAATTTTCAATGATTTTCTCTTTTAATCTATAGTTTTCACTATGTATTTCTGTAAAACCTCGAGAAATCACAGGCAAGGGAGAAATATTAAGTTGGAAATGGTGTACAAATTTTGAAAGTAATTCATATAAATTATGAATTGTCATAAATTTAGCAGTAATTTTTTCACAGCATGAAACTTATGCTCTTGAGTATGTCGCTGGAAAAAAAAGAAGAAAAAACACGGAATTGTAGAACGAAGTTTTGATGGGTATTGTTTATGAGTGATTGGTCTGAAATTCCGTAGATTTTGTGAAAGAAAATTTGTTTTCCCGGAGTAAGTAGTCAGATCGAAGCATCTACCGTCGCCACCATCGCAAAAGTTAATTACAAAGTCACCCATCCGGCAAATTTTGCTGAATTCTGTAGAATTTACTCTAAGATGGTTCCGATCATTGCATTGTATGAAAATACAATATTATAAATTTTCGCCACTTTCCACAAGGTAGGGGAATGTAGGCAGCCTTCGCACGTTTTTTCGTGCTTCATATTCAGGATTTTTTTCTGACTAAACTGTAAAATGGGCAATAAATTGCACTACACCAAAAAAATCTGTGATACTTTAGGTTTCTATGCATGCCTAGTCCACTATCACAGAATTGTTGGTTTTTCCTGGACATGAAAATGAAAAAAATATGACGATTTGTGCGATTCTTGCCCCCGGGGCCAGCGTTCACACGATGGGGGGTTTGGGTTCGTCATTGCTTTTTTTCTCGAAATAAATTTTATCCACAATTAAGAATTATTTTCCTACTGTTATACTGTACCCCCGTGAACCCGCGGAAACTATCACTGCACTAAAAGAAGATCTTTAAAACACTTTTTTCCATATTTTCTGGAGCACTGTTTTTTCTTCCAAATAAATATCGAAAATCGACTAAACTGTCAAAATTAATCGTCTGGTCAGCTGGAATCGCCGGAACATTGTAGAGGTTATGTTAATATTGTTTTGTTTTCCTAAAGGTTGCATAAATTATATTAAGAAAGGTGATAAGCTTCTGTGTTTTTCAGAGTGTTCGAGTAACACTCGCTTTGTGAGTAAAATGTTTGGTTTTCCTAATTCTTATTGCAAATGTTTAAAGTGGCTCATAATTTTTTCGATATCCTTTAGCATAGTAGCAGTTTAGTTAGTGACATTGAGTCCCAGGCTAATGGTGAGCATGTTCACACGGTTCACACTGCGAATAAACGTCGTTTCATGGAGATGGGCAGGAAACTATACGCCTGTCGAAGAGGAAATGTCCAGGATTGTCTCCCTGTGACTTATAAGGCTTTAGTGAAGTTATGGTTTTCAATCTGAAGTTGCCGGATGCATATGCGAATGCTCACACATTCAGTGTTTGAAACCACACACAGTGTAGTACTTGCGAATTTTCCGGCACCGTGAAAACAATTTCCCTCCGATGCAAAAAGTTATTACGTAAATATCATCTCTAGTATACTCTTCATCCACTGTGTAAGTGATTTTTTTTAGAAATGAGTTTAAATATGAGAAATCAAATGAAATATGTGCCATTAAAATTACCCATTTTGGGCCAATTTTCTATTTGTGATCCTAGCACCTAGGAAAGAAGGGCTTGGTTGCCTATTTTTACAATGAAGATAAAGTTCATAATTACTTAACTTATGGCTAAGAAATTCTGAACCAACTCTTTGGAAATAAAGAGAAAATTCACATCGTTTGAAAGCACACACGTGCGAAGCCTGCCTACATTCCCCTATTGTTCTGTTAAAATAAGCTTGGCTTATTTTCTTTGAAATTATTTATCAACTTGGTGGAATAATTTTTTGTACATAGAGTTTGTATCACTAACTTTAAATACTCTTATTTCTTTCCCAAACTCTCTTCCCCATCCCCGTTTTGAAAGGGGATTCACAAAAAAATCTAGTGAAACAATGGGAATTATATATTTCTTAAAATTAATAGAAAGAATATTAATAACTATTTCTTTGCGTTAAACAGCAATTTTCCACCTCAAATGCATTTAATTTTTCATCTCGGGACCTCCAGGAGCTCGCGAGATAAAATTTGCGTGATTTTTAAAATAACAGCCATTTTCACGATTTTTCCTCACTACTACACATGCTATGTCGCTGAAAGCGCCAAATCTCCACGCACACAGAGCCAAAGCTCTGCGTATGATGTGTATTTCCATCACGCAAAATCGTGATTTTTAGGCGTGATAAGCTCCGTTTCAACAGCAGAATAGGCCCACTGAAGATTAAAGAATCACTAATAAACTACTAGAATATTCTTTTTGCTGGATTTATCACTGATTATGATAATTACAACTGATACTTCTCAATACAAATAATTTTTGTAACCTAAAATCTGATCAAAATATTGTGATATTAATAAAATAAATACACTTAAGGTTTCAGGGTTTGTCAAGAGCACGTGGAACCTAAAAATAGTTCACATACTAAGTTTTTGATTTATTAAAAGCAAAAAAAAACAGTCTTCCGAACTTATACAAAAACCTTACGTAGGACACAGACCTAACACTGCACTATATTGTGACCTAAAGATTCCCATGTCTGTGCAGGCATAAGCACCAGAAATATGTTTACTTATGACATAAAAATTTGTGAAAGGTGCAATTAAAAGCTCGTTCCCAGTAAAAGTAGTTAAATAATAAATAAAATGTATGTTTAGGGAAGTGAATATAACTCCAATCTTCTCACTCTTGAGCAAATAAACAGTAAAATACCAAAAATTCCACTGGACAAATGCACACGTAAAAGAGAAATGACCAAAAACTAACGAGACATAAATTAATTAATGTTAGGGTAACTTATATTCCATTCTATCAACTGTTCCAGAAGTAGGTCCAAAATTTCTCTGAATTACTTAAGTACCCATCGATGGTATTTGATGATATGGGAGACTAAAGTGCGGTTCAGGGCACAAACCCACCGTTTTCAGTTTTTATTCTCTTTTTTTTGGGGGAGGATTTAGGCAAGCAGAAAAGTATAATAGCAACTGATGGTAATTGTAATGAACTGCTAATGGGTGACCGTTTTAAATATGATTGCTCCAAGAAATATAATTGCGGTGAACCTCTGTGTTTTTTTCTTCATTCACCCTCCATTTCACTTTTATCCGTGTGTTATTCAATATTTGTTCAACTAAAATGTTGGCAAACAGATTGTAAGCCAAAAATTATTTAATATTCTGGGTAATATACCTTTTGGTGCCTTGTGATTTATCAGTTTGACGCACTATTTTGCTCTATATATCGTTGCTTTGAGCGATCGTTATCTTTAATTAAAAAGCATTTTTTCCAAAACAAATTATAAACTTACTTAGATGTGAAAATATTAATTTTACAGAACGAAAAATTAAGCAATAAATTTAAAGATTCTTCTCAGAAGTTTAAAAAAATCATGAAATCTGAAGTTAATGTTTAGAGGGAATTTATTCTGAATTTTTGCTAATCAACCGCCAAAATCTCACATTTTAAATTGTATCACAAATAATATACAAGACCCCTGACTGTGAAATTGAATTTTCTTGACGGTATGCATCACAGAGAAAATTCATTCAAACTCCAAGGAAGAATGGTACTGTTAAAAGTACGTACACCACTCTTAGTACATTCAGTGCGTAATTTTTATGCAGAACCTCTGACACGTCCGATACTTCGGAGGTATCTCATTCAACGACACAAGAGATTAAATTTAGAAAAAAATGGATTTTGTGAATTCTTTAATTTTTTTATATAAAATTAATAGATTAAAAAATAATACACAATTTTTAATGAGTTAACGTTTTTTTCAAACGAAATTGATATGTATTTTTTCAATTTTCATTATTTATTTAGTTACTACCCAAATTATAATAATTGTATTTATTTGTATTTATTTTTGCCAACATGTGTCCCTACAATAGCCACTTATAACATGCGTCCGCCGCCGACTTAGCGTTGGTGACCAGCCTCCAAAACCAAACGGCGGAAATGCTTCTTCTCAGGCTATATAGTCTTTTGTCGTGTTAAACGATCTTTTTCTGTAGAGCAAACTAAGTGAATCTCACTGAGCAATAAGGATTAGAAGGAAACTATCAGATAAGACACATAAGAGTTACGAGAACGTAGCTAAATATTAGCACGTGTTGTTGCCGTAGTGATGAAGGAAATTTAAAAAAAAAGTAAAAAATCTACGGGGAATGCGCGCTACCTTCGGACGATTTATGCTTCGCACAAATAATTTTTTTTCAATTTGTTATAAATGAATTTGCCCCATTATAATATTATATTTCAATAGCTGGTTCAATGCCTCATATTTTCAGAAAAGAGCCATCAGTAAAATCCATAAAGGACATAAGAGAAAAAATGGAATTTTCCGAAGCTTGAGCCGACCGAAGGTAGCGCGCTTTCCCCTATGTCTATATGAAACAAGAACGGACAGCAAGGCACCCAGACCAACGGGACGATCCGAAACCGCGGTGTAGCCAGAGACGATAGAAGGTTACTTGTTTCCATTTTATACTATCAGATAATTATGAAAAAGTTACTTCTACGGCTAATGATTAACCTTTATCATGAGACTTCTAAGTTTCTACCCCGTATTTTTTTAAATTTATATAAATTGATGCATATTTCTAGATTTAAATTTAAGTTTAAATAATGTTTAAATTTAAATAAAGTATTCCTTTTTCTCCTTTCAGAAGATGATAACTTCAGAAAAGTTATGTTAATAATTTTAAGACTTTCTTTTTTAAACAAATTAAATTTTCTAAATCTTTTATAAGTTAAATTAAAGTAATATTTTTTCAGAATTAATGGTATAATGCTAGCACAAAAACTTACGGTCAAAGAAAACGTGTCCCGTCTTTTATTAGGTGAGATTCTTAACAATCTCACCTACTATAATCCTAACAAAATTTCATGTCCCCCGATCGCGCTCAAACTTGGCCAAAATGTGTTTCGCCACTTCCTGATCACGAATATATATGTGGCTATTTTACGTTCCCGGCCGGCCGGCCGGCCGTGAGGATGATCACAAAATTACCTTTTAGAAAATAGCCTGATAAATGTATTTTCATACAAAATAGAAGAAAATGACTTTCACAGAGTTGTAGAGCGGTAAATTTCCTATAAAACTGTGCTAATTAGAAATTTTGGAGGTGCTCGGGTAGCTTATAAAAAATAAAATATCCGTTTAGTGACTTTTTGCCCCAGTCTCCCCTAACAATTGTATCTTATATGAACATGCAGGTAGAATAGTGCTATTTGTGTTTAAGGGTTAAACATGATAAAATTCAATCTTTTTGAAATCACGGGATTGGACTACAGAGATCTTAATATTTTGAACTTGTTGTGATTAAGAAAATCTGTAATTTTTTAAGTAGGGGAAGTGCTTATAATTTTGGACAGTCTGCTTATAAGCATCGAAGTTCCAAGTTTGAAGTGCGATATTTTCTATACTAATTGACATTTCTTGTTACTCTCTTTTCAGAAGGGTTGTTTAGAAACTTAGCAAGCTATATATCGTCTTATTTTTATTAAAATTAGTTTTAATAGGTTTAAAAATGAATTGATAAGTAGAGGTGACCTTGGCTCTTATTTTGGACAACTTGTTTATTAATTTTTACAACTTGGCTGTAAATTTGGACAGCTAATCCGCCTCAATAGGATGCCCATTGTTCTTCATTTGATGAACCAATCTTACCAAGTCCTCTTCCTGTTCATGTAAGGGAAACGTAGAATGTCACAAGAAGCCCGGAAACTTTCCATATCATTCATTAAAGTGAGTTGACTTCGATACTCCAAGTACGTGCAGATTCGCTCATTCCCTGCCCTTTCCGGGAGCCTTTCAAGGCATTTCTCTGTACATCTCTTTTGTAGAGATGATGCTCCTTTGTTTCTCCAGGCATTTGTCCAACCTAGTCATCACAAAAGCTAAAACTTCACGAAATTTCGTGAGAAAAACACCTGTCCAAAATAAGAATCATCACCTCACTGGTGAATGTCTTAAAAAATTTCCCATTTTTCACACGAAAAATATAATTCACAAGGCAAATCTCACTTCAGGTCAAATGTACAAATCATCAGTACCGTGAATTAACACAATATTCAATGAATATTCAATAATATCACTCAAAAACAGCGAACAAACTTTGTTAGTACTTCACCAAAACTAAATAAGACTGAAGTAAGCCACGAAGTTCTGTCATATTTCTCGTAAGCAATTGCTCACACTGAATTTTCAACAAAGCAATTTCAACTCAAATCATATTCAAAATTTAACGTATTTAGTGTCGAAATCTTCCAAAAAGAACAAATATTTAGATAGAATTCATTTTTCATCAAATATTGGAATAAAAATCCATCATTTTAATCAATTTATTTTTAGTGTCCAATTTTACCCTCAAAGTGTCCAAATTTAGAAACTGTCCAAAATTATGAGCACTTACCCTATTTCATAAATAATACTTTAAATTGTAAAAGTTCTTGAAATATCGTAACATCATTGCTAGGGGTATTTACCAAAACTTAGGACAATATCTCAAAATCTACGTCTCTTTTCGTGCATCACTATTCACTACACAACACTGTAAACTCCTGCATGATCGCAAAGTGCGAAGGCAGAGGGTTTTTCTTCTGTTTTTTTTACCACCAAGAGTCATTCAGGAGTTCTTTCACAAAGTACTTGGTCAGAAAAACGAGGAAAAACATTTGTAGTGCATGAATTTCATAATATTATGACTGAATATGCCAAAATGTTTTCATATCAAAGTCATATCAAGAATCGTGTTGGGGGTAATTAAAAACATGCTCTGGCAGCTTTTAATTACGCAATGCATAAATTATTCATTCACAAGTACCCACAAATTCTCGCATTTTTTTTCCTCATCGCATTTTTGCCTGCTTTGAGCCAAAGCCCCTCTTGTACCCGGTGGCGGCGCCCCCGGGCAACCTCCCCTCGGTGCACATGACACAATGCCATGTGAAATGCTACCTATATAAGCTATTTTGTGTTTTACACGACGATGGAACAAACCGATAGAGGTGAGATGCGGAAAATACGCTCCAAACATATCGATACACTCCGAGATATGCGAAGTGGTTTTCTTGAGGGTGGTGAAAGCCTCTGTCGCACTATATAACTTTGTACAATTTCTTTTGCTCTACTACTCCATGCACTCATTCTCACGTGTTCCCCATGTAATACCCTGCTGAGCTTAACGTGCAATCTCTGTGGGGTTGCACTTTTGCCTTTTCCAATGGAAAATTAAGGGAGGAATGGTAAAATCGTTAAGGATTTTAAATCCTTTTAACAACAAGTATAAAAGTAGTTTTTTTTTCCTTAAATTATGTGTAATAATAGCTAATTGAGTCGTAGGAAAATTATTGTGGGTAACTCCCTTACTAGAATGGTAATTTTTCATGGGTTTCGATGTTTTTTTCTATGTTTTTTTTTTAAATATGAGTTCTGACAAAATAAAAAGATTTTTACACAAGCATACTAATTGCAGATATAATATCATGTTATTATAAATACATGATATTACTATAATTGAAACAGAATTTTGTATATTTTCTATGTTTTTTTTTTAAACAATATCAAATTAGTAAATTTTCTTATAATTTTATGTATGAGCAAGTTCCTACTGATAAAGTGTATATAAAATTCTAAATTATCACATCATATGTAAACTTCCATAATCATTAATTATATGTAAAATTTGTATTAATCTGACTAAAAGAAAACATCGAAAAATTAAAATTTATTGCAAAATGCTTTTTTTTTAATTTCCTGGTAACATTAGCAAAGATTTATTTATTTCTTCTCTGTAATCCTTCTCAGAACTTTTAGTTGTGGTTTTTGCTAATTCTATGAATTTTTCGTCAGAAAATATAGAAAAAATGTATCGTAGTTATCGTAAAATATCTATTTTAAACGGTAATTATGCTCACAATAATTTAATAAACATTCAATCTGCAATGAGTCGTCCCCCGCTTGTATTTTATTTAAATTTATTTTGTAAGAAAGAACATCGAAAAACATCGAAATTCCCATAAAGCGTCAATTTTTGCGTAGAATACTGAGGTATTTTTAATCTGAACATGAAAGGAAAAAAACTTCATGATAAATACTAAAAATATAGAACAATTATAGGGCAAAGCAATGACCCAAAATTATTTTCTGACATGTCACTTAAACGGTCATTAATATTACTTTCAATCATCCAACTCATTTCACCTCTACACAGCACTCAAAATATCATATTCATCATTCTCATATCTTCAATTACACTTTTCCCCATGAATGTTTTATGGAAAAATCTACCCCTGAAACTTTCCCATTCAACCTTTTCAGGGAAAATATTTCCAGGTGATGTATTTATTGTTTTCCCAACTTCCTCCCGCATTTTGGGCTGTCTCTCTGCATGAATGTCAACAGTCAAATAGCACCAGAGTCTTATCGGAGCGTGTCCATCGGCGTATCGTGTTGAGAATTTCCCTTAAAAAAAATTCAGGTGAACCCGAAAAAAATATACAGGTAAATCCCTCTTGGGCGTTTCTATTGATAATTGGAAAGTTACATTTCATTCTAATCCACAACTCTGACTATAAGATTATCCATCAACGAGTATTTTGTTTATTGAAACTCATCGAGATGAGCAATTGTCTATTACCTATTTCATCATGGAAGTGATCATCCTTTGGCGCCTCCTCAGGCACTACATCGAACCCAGAAAATCAATTTAATTCGTAAAAGATTGAAATACAGGGAGAAATAAATACAGTCATGGTGAAATGAGAGGTAAAAAAAAGCACACGCATATCGAAATAATTTCTTCACAATCATAATCAAGCCATCAGCATCAACCATAAAATTATATTTAACCATCAACATCCCAGTCGATTGGAATTATGTGGATAGAAGCACAGCAAGGCGATATACAAATTAATTTAAAATTGTATTATTATTGCTATTATTGGAGTGTTCACTGCCCATTTCGCGCACACCAGCAGCACCAACCAAAAAAAAGGAGCATCAACGTGCATTGATTGTATGACCACGACAATATGGGAAGCCTCTGCTGGGAATATTTCCCAAGAGGAGGAACCTTTTTTTTTGTTATTGTGGCATATTCATTGCGATTAATGCCAAAACTAATAACAATGTTAATAAAATACACCCAGTAAATTGATATTGAGCTCTTAAATGTGTATTAAATTGAACAGGAGATGGGGAGATGTGAGCCAGTGACGCCAATCTTGACGACAGCTGGTTTTCAATACCTCAAAATCCCGACTATTTATATTTATGATATTTTTCGATGTTTTTTCTATGTTTTTTTGTCTACGAAATCTAAGAAGGCAAATTTGAACATTGAATAAAAATTAATTCTTGTGGACAAACGATTTACTTTAAATGTAAATTCTTGTTCGCAAAAATTTAATAACAAGAATTGTCAAAAAAAAACATAGAAATCTGAAATTTATAGATTTTCGAACACTGAAATTCAAACACAAATGAAATTTTTTCAACGATCTTCTAAAGTTATGCTTTGCTCTTAAAAGTTAGAAAAGGTGATTTTTTCGGACCCCCGATTTTTGACCTTCTCGTCCTTAAAGGGTTAAACCTCTGGGTCAAAAACGATAAATTTAAATGGTATAATCGAATTAAGTAACGGAATTCATAACAGGGTTAATGGGCTATTTGACAAAAAAATTGTCAGTTAAAAAAAAACTTGTAAAAAATATAGAAAATATAGTAGGGTAGAATAAGTACTTTTCGCCACCTTAAGGTTTGACATCCTTATAATTCTTACACTTTTTATTGAAATAAAATGAAATTTTGTGTACAAGTGCTTTGAAGCATTGTCTATCTATTGAACCAGGAGACTTTTCGGGAACTTTTGAGTATCTGGTTAAAAAAGTACATTTCCTGCAACAATGCATGTTTCAGTACTTTTCGCCACCTTGTAAACACTTTTTCGCCACTGTGTAAGCTCTTTTTCGCCACTTGTTTTTAATTGATTTTTAAAAAACAGCTGCCTTCCATAACCTACAAAAACACATGGCACAGTACTATTTCACATTTAACACCGATACCAGACAATTATTAGAGTATTTCGAATGATTTGTGTACGTTTTTTATTTGCGACAAAAATCAATTGAAAATTACGCCTGTTTCAACTGAATTCCGCGAGGTGCGCCACTTGTAAAATGCTTGGAAAAATGAGTGGCGAAAAGTACTTACACAATTGAAAAAAGTAAGCCCTATTTCGCCACATCCGTATTTCTTTATTTTTTGGAAAACATTATTAAAAAAATGATATTAGAACAAAGCTTAGTTAATAACAGATTGATTTTCAGTGAAAAAATATCGAATACTGTACTGAAAAAACATAAAATAATGTAAGACAATTTGTCTGAGCGTTGACAAGTTTATTAAGAACTCCATATTTTTTTGGTGACTGTTCACCTTGTCGAAAATTTCTTTAATTAACTTGCAAATAATCTAGTCGGTGGAGCATCTGATATGATTTTCTGATTCATTTGCCTGGAGGTCACGAAATAACACTCATTTCGTCGTTTCACGAACTCATAATTCTCTTAAAATGTGATTTTAATTTAGGTGGCGAAAAAGGGCTTACTGGCGAAAAAGTACTGACTCTACCCTAAGTCTAATTTGTGAAACTTCGATAATTTTTCAGAACGTCAAAAATGTCAGTCTGCTGCTGAAATTGTCTCTCAACTCTAGCCATTAGGACTGTCAGATGAGAAACCGAAAAACCTCCAAGTAAATTGAAAACAAAAAAAAAATCATTAACATAGAAAATATCGAAACCCCGTGTAGTGTATAATATTTTGAATTTTTTTTAAGAAATTAAACTGAAAAACTTTTCTGAAATAATGTCTATGAAAACTTAACAATCTTGATAAAAAAAAATTTAAAAATACCTCACAAATCTATTATGAAAATTTCACTTAGCTACTAAAATTGTCATTTAACATAATACTTCATAGAATTGAATGGTGAAACATCAACCCACAAAATTATGTAAATATGTCATATTCCGTTAAACTAAAACATAGAAAACATCGAAAGTCAGTGCAGTGTGTGATATTCCCAAATAGATACAATTGTTAAATTTTAGTTAAATTTAGTATAGTTAGTTGGAAAAAAATATAGAAAACATCGAAAGCTATAGTGCTATGCGTGATGTTTGTATATTTACAAATAAATTCAATTGCTAAATTTTAGTTATATTTAGTATACAGTACAAAAAACATAGAAAACATCGAAAATAAAATAATTGTGTAAATAACATTTCAGGTGTCCCTCAAAAATTTGTTCATCTCACACTACTAAAACTAAATATTCTGGTTTACAATGAATACCGTGCAAAATTGAACTTCATTTTTTTTGAATGGCACATTGGCTATTAAAATTGACAGATGGAAAATCCTAATCAACAAAAGTGTGAAAATACACCATTAAAAGCAAAAATCTCTATGCCCATAAGAAAAGCCACATAGAGGAAAATTAAATTCAGTCTATTAATGCATTTTCATTGCAGTGCGTACAAGAAAATATATTCGCATTTAGAGGTACAATTTGCGAATAAAGTATGAAGCGTGTCATAATTAATTTAATATTTATTAATAGAAATCTCTATTATTCACTAAATCAATCTATTAAAGTAACAACATCTATTAGTTACCCATAAGACCCTGTATATATATATAAAGGAGTGAGAAAGAGTAAAGGGAAAAATAAATCCATTACAATATTTATATTCATAATTTACCATGCGAGAAGGCAAACGCACTTCACAATTTGCATTTCACTTGATGGATTTGATGGAAATCATCAGGCCGCAATGTGCGTAATAGTATTATTTCTTATATTTTCTATTTATTTTATTTGCATATAGAATGTTTCATGCGAAAAAACAATAAATCAACAACATGTTGGGAGAAATGAAGAGAAATAATCTCACCATTTTCACCCTAATTCATGTGATTTTTTCATCCATAGGATGTTCAATTGAGATGAAGATGGTTGCACCTTCCATGCTCAATTTTTTTTTGTAACAAGTCAGGGATAATTGCTGAAAGATGCGGAAAGTTGAATTTTTATACATTTTTCAATGTCTTAGCTTTTGATAGGTTCTTTGCTCCCAGAATACGCACATTAAGATTAATCGTTTCCTATTTTAATTTTCCATAGTACATTTTCTGTACTCTTTTCAGTACAATTGAGAAAAGAACAGTGACTTTGAAATACATGTTAATATTTTTATTTAGACATTCTTTACTATGTATATCAGGTACGTTACTGAACCTTGATCAAAGCCAACAAAAGCAACAACAGTTCTTGCATAAATACCACATAGAAATACATCCCTAAACTAAAAAGGTCGCTATTCATCAATGAGTCCTGGAAAATCACCCCAAGTGGTTCATTTCTGAGATAAAATCCCTCTTTTGTTTATTATAATTCCCTCCAAGTCTATCTCGGCTAAAATAGATAGTTCGGAGGATATTTTAAACCTTTTCGAAAAGTTATGACTTCGGTAAGAGATGTTTTATTAAAATGAATGATACATGAAAATTCAAATGTGTTTATGATCTCAAAAAGGAAAGAAAGTGAGTTCTTATTGTTTGTACCAGTTATGTGCAAACTCAGGATTTTGTACTATAGATATTAATTTTAGAAAACAACTTAGGTCTTTTTTACCATTTCACATAATTACCATGACAACTTAATTTTTTTTTAAATATTTTAAGTGTAATTAAATTATTACGGGTAAATATGGAGTATTTTAATAATTCTGGAAAGATGCACTTTAAAATGAGATTAATTACGCTGAAAGGTAGGCAAAATACACCGGGGTAAAGCTCAATGCGGTATTATTTCAACGCTCTTCTACATTGTGTCACTATGTACAGGTAATATCTGAAGAATTCTCCCTTTGTGGTTTGTACCTGAGGTAAAATATTTCCAGTGTCTCTTATAACCACCCTGAGTGCGTCTTGGCTAAAATAGAAAATTCGTCAGGCTTTCAGTTTAATTCCGTAATGTTTTGAAATTCATTTGGTATTTTAATTAGTGATAAAGAGACAAAAATGTTCCTGTGATGAAAATTTTACATGCAAAGGAGAGAGGACACACATCCCCATCTATCGTGTTTGACTTAGGTACCAAAAGACTTTAATGGTATGGTCTTTAATCTCAAAAATAATTCTCATAATTCCAAGGTAAATCTTTGATCTTTAATGATCTTTAAATCGATCTTTAAATCGATCTTTAGAGCGTTATCTTTAGAGCAATGCCAAGTCATTGAATTTCAAAACGTAGCGGAATGAAATTGAAAGCCAGTCGGACTTTGTATTTTAGTCGAGACGCACTCAGGGTGATTATAAGAGACAGAAAAATTTTACCTCAGGAAAGAACCATCAGGGGAGCATTTTAAAATTTCAAATCAATTTTTAAAAATTTAAGAATTGAGAGGAATAATTATAAATAGGTATACTTCAATAGAAATAAAATAAATTAAGAAATAAAATAAAATATTCACTAAACAAATCACTAGACCACAAGGCTGTTGTCATATTTTTCAAAAACTAATTTCAAGATAAATCTATTTAAAAACAGCTGATTCTTCTGAAAGTTAAAGCTCAGTTGGAAATTCTATTTCAATATGAAGATTTTGAATTAAAGCTCCAGTTTTTAAATGGGTATATACACTGAGAGAAATCCGAAAAAGTTAAAATATTATGCTTTTTAGGTGTATTAGGGGTTAAAGTTACCCTTTTTCATGTTAATTTCACCCTTAAAAAGGTGTAAAATTAACATTAAAAAATGTTGATATATTTTTACACCTAAAAAATGTTAAAGTTATGAGGAAAAAAAGTTAATCGCATCCCCGTTTTTTCTCAGTGTAAAGAAAAAATCGAAATACAATATCCTCGTTTAAATAGACCGTTTTACTAAAATTTTTCATTCTCCATTTTATAACATAATTTTTTTTATTAGTGGTCCATCTGGAAGATGATTGCCCCTATAACATTGTTCATCTCTAAATGCTGACGTATTTATTAAAGAATTTATTTAAATAAATTCAATTCATTAATATTTGTCTTACAATGAGAAAAAAAACGGGGGTGCGATTAACTTTTTTTTCTCATAACTTTAACACTTTTTTAGGTGTAAAAATATATCAACATTTTTTAATGTTAATTTTACACCTTCTTATGGATAGAAATAACATGAAAAAGGGTAACTTTAACCCCTAATACATCTAAAAAGGGTAACATTTACACCGATTTCGGATCAATACTTCAAGGTAAAATTAACATATCCGGAATGTTATTTTAACTTTTTCGGATTTCTCTCAGTGTATGGAAGTCACCAATAAGAGACGACGATACTTAAATTGTAGCGGAAGGACTACGAAAATTGAACAGGGATTCCTTGTTCCTCTATATTTTTCCATTTAATAATATTTATAACCTTGACCCAGAATCTAGAAAACTCCTTTTTTAGGAGAAAGTGCCCATGCTTCGTACGATCAGAAGCTGCGTAATGACTAAAGTTTTCTTATGTTTCTTAATAAATGTGACTAATCGTACCCATATTTTAAAAAGTAAAGAAAAATGTTCAGTTTTTAAAAGGGACAGATAATCCTAACCGGCTTATGTAGGTGAGATTCTTAACGTGAGCTAACTCGGAGTGCATGCAAATTCGATTTGATGCTGAAGTAGGGAGACGCCATTCAGTCATCTTGAATCAAATTCGTGAAATTATACAAGTTTTGTATTTGAACCAAAATGTCAAGGATTTGGATGAACTGACAGAAAAGTGTTATATGGGTGAAATGTAGACCAGAATGTTCTCTATAATTTTGCCGTAGAACTTGAACTCATCGATTACTCAGAAGCCAAGATAAGCGAGGTTTTTTGTTTCTTAACTCGTTTTTTCATCCAGAGTGCCCCAAGTGTTCATTTGTTGAACTTCAACTAAATCAAAGAATTGTTGTATTTTGTGGGACTTTCCATTTAAAACCCTATTTTAAGTGTCTTTGTGGAGTAGAGGCAGTCAAATTGGCATCTGAGTGATTTCAAAGCGTTATTATGGGAAAAATCAATTTTTTCACAATTAAACGACAAAATCGGAGTGATAGCGTAATCAGAGCGGAAAATGATGTATGGACGAAATGTAGAGACAAATGTGCTCTACAATTATGTTGAAGTAATCATCAAAATCGGTTAAGCACGCGTCGAGATAATTGAGGTTATGTGATATTGAAATTGGTTTTTCGACTGTGGCGCCCCTGGTGTTGGTCCCACGAAGTTCAAATATTCTAGAAAGTTGTAGCATTTGGTGAGATCTTTCGTTTAAGCCCTCATTCATCAAAATCGGTCACATAGAACCGGAGATATGATTTTTTGAATTTCGTGAACTTTGACCCCTCATATCTCCGGTTCTATTGAAACCACAGCGCGCATACGCACCATTTTGGAAACGTCCTAGACTGGACTACAACATACTAAAATTTCATTAACTTGCACAATGCCGTTTTTGATAAAAGTGACTTTGAATTTCGATGAATTTTGACGCTATCACAGCGCCACCTGTGGTGACTTTTTGAACTTCCATCTGAAAGTGCTCATCGAGACGAAACCAAAAAGGTAAAATTTAGGTCGCTATGTTAATTAGAACCGGAGATAGAGGCCGGTCAATGTTCGAACTTTGACCCCTTATAGCTCGGGTCAGGGGTTATGGATCGACTTAAGGTTTTTTTTTGTTTGATAGGTATAATCAACGGCTACAACATACTAAAATTTCAGCCCGATTGCATAAGGAATTTTTGAGTTATTTAACTTTTAAGATTTAAAAATTTTCTTTTTAATAATAGCGCCCCTAGCGGTGGTTTTATGAACTTGCGATGTTAGAAGAGGAAGTGGCATTTCACGAGAGCTTTCCAAAAAGCCCTCATTTTTTAAATTCGGACAATTAGAACCGGAGTTATGGCCATTTTAAGAAATTTTTTTTGGACCCTTATAGCTCGGGTCAGGGGGGTCGGGGGACCTTAAGTTTGGTATTGATGGAAAGCTCTAAGGCCCAGCTATAACATACTAAAATTTGAGTCCGCTGAATGCCATAGGGGCGGAGCTATTGAGAATACAAAAAAAGGGGGGTCTTCAAAATGGCGGAAGGAGGGGTGGGGGGTGGGGGGTCTATGCACCAAGTTGCAATTTTTACCCGATATATAACCTTTGCCGAAAACCGCAAGTCGATATCTTTTTTAGTTTAGGAGCTATTAAGCTCCAAAGAGCGGCCGGCCGGCCGGCCGGCCGGCCGGGAACGTAAATTAGCCACATATATATTCGTGATCAGGAAGTGCTGAAACACATTTTGGCCAAATTTGAGGTCGATCGGACGACATGAAATTTTGTTAGGATTATAGTAGGTGAGATTGTTAAGAATCTCACCTAATATATTGCGCAGTCGCATTTATTGAGAAACATAGTAAAAAAAATAATCATTACGAACGAGGCTTGGGATCGTAAGAAACATGGGCACTTTCCCCTAATTATAGTTTTAAATATTAGTCGTTATATTTTTAATTGTCGACTTCATCACCAACTAGTGGCATAATTACAAAGCTCGATTGTTCCACATACTGAATATAGCAAACAAAGTTTATATTCTGGAAATTTTCACTACAAAATTATTAAATTTATCTTAAAATCAGGGGTGAAATGATAACTTTTCGACATTATCGAATCGATAGTATCGATAGATCTGTTAGATTAAGTGAACGTCGACATTTTACGGATTGTAGGATCATTCATTGCGACATCCTTAAAAGAATAAGACTGTTAATAAACATTTATGTATATTAGTTACAGGAAGTGCAGTTATCGTTTAAATTTCTCATTATCGACAGTCGATAGTATCGAAAATAAGTTATAATGTCACCCCAGGTATCCCTACTATAGCATTCCACAAGTATCTTTAGCCTTTTAAATAGCCTAAATACCCCTGCTTAACCCTTTCTGTAACAAATAATCATTTATTTACATTCAAATGAATTTCTCGTCACTTTTCCCCTAATTTTCACCAAAAATGTTTCGCACTTGAGGCATTTTCTCTCTCATTTGGTTCCAAGTGACGAAAAATGCATGCCACATTTATGCTCTTTAGTGTCACCCAAGACATGTTTATGTGTCATGGAGAAGACTCATGTGCTGGAAGGGACTCTATTGGTAAAGTCAAAATGGGTGGTGAGAAATGAGTTGATTTATATTCCATCTGAATTTTCAAAATTCATCGAGTTGAGAAGACTCCTTCCGGAAGGGAATTTTCTTGGCAACAGAAATCACACATCTCTAAATTGGTGACATCATTAGTGAGAAGGTGGAGATAACACTTTTGCCACAAATTCTCCAACATAGCCCCCTTGCTTGAGAAATACATTATTTTTAGCAAAAAGTCAGACACTTCTAATGAGTTTTGATGCTTTCTTACTCTGAGAAAGACGCACCAAAGCACTTGGTGTGAAAGAATATCTTTGAGAAAGTTCAATACATATCATTTTTTCCCGCCGAGTGGGAAGACATCGCACTTCTTGCGTGTCAAGCTAATTGATGGTAGAATCTACATACGCAGAATTAGTCGACAGTCCTAAAATACAGATAAATCATTTAGAAATGATTAAACGACGCTCTGTTTGCTACACGAGTGCTGAAATGTGATTAATGGACGACTGGGGGAATGGTATTTTCGGGCTGAAGAGGAATTTTCTTGGCTCACCAGGCGTCTCCATCAGGTCTCAATTTTCGTCTTAAGGCGAAATTTTCAAGGAATTTTTCTTAGTATCTTGGTCATTCTTTGCTGGCGATTTAAGTAATTTAATAGCCAGAAAATTTACAAGACACTGATATATGGAACTTTCCAACTTATTGAGTAATTTTTAAAAGGATGACAAAATGACCTAGCTTTACGGAATGCTCGTTATTAAGGATGCTACACCCTAAAAAGGCTTCTTTCTTTTAGGCACAGAAGCTTAGTTAGTTGCTCAACTAAATGTTGGTGATTATTTTTTATCACAAACAAAATCAGATTTCAGCGATATTAAGTTAGGATATTTGCTAATGAAACCGACGATTTTAGAATATTCTTCCTATGTATAATTACAAGAGTAAATAAACAGAAAGGGTAAGAAGTCGCGTTGCAAGTTGTATGTTTAACATGCCTGGGCTACTGTTCAGTCTGCCAAGACTTTGGCCTATTTGAAGTCGCATGTAATGTCCTGAGTGCAGCAAATGCATCAGTGAAGGACATGCACGTGAATGTTGTGACCAACCCTATTTGCCGAAAGTGTTCTTGAAATGTCGTGGAGACACTTTGGGGTAGGTTCTCGGCGTCTTTTGGTCAGACAGTATGTGTATGGGTTTTGATTGGCGACATTGTGTGTGGGGTGGTTTGTTCGCCTTTCGTTTCAATTTCACTCACAGGGAGTCTTCGATAGTACATGACAGCCCCCAAGTAATTTACGATTGCACATCGGATCCATCTTCTGGCCATACGTCTTGCCTTGTGTGCCTGTGCTGACTACAATAAGGACGGTAGAACTTGATGTATGTTCCAAACTGCACCTCTCTGTCGGCCACAATCGAGCCTCTCTACCATGGTAGACATAGTTGGGATGGGGTATCAAATTGCTTTAGTGACATTGGGATGTGGAGGCCTATTTGGCTCACTCTTTCTCTTGCCAGGGTAGTTTGTTGCACACGTTATCGAGGGAAAGACCTCAAGCAATGTTGCAGTTTCCGTATCTTCCTAGTGCCACACGCACGAGGCATTTATAGGGAATAGGCGAAAAGGAGCCAAATGACGTCAACGACGACATGACTGAGGCAAGGCTAAGTTGCATGTCAGTGAATGCGGCTGAATTGTAATTGATCGAATGAATTTATTGCTACTCCTCTCCATCTTGCCATTTTGCGCCAACAAACTTAACAGAATAGAGACATGGATGGTCTAATATACTAGAGTTGGGGACACTAGAATGGATAAATTCAAATTGAGTTGTATGCCTTTGCACTTGTTACCCATCTAAGAGAATTACTCTATCGATCCAAGACTTCTTCTGACCCTCCCTCAGGCCCCACACTCACCCCACATAGACCTTTTGCACAATTGTGTGAATGGGACAGTAAAACAGAAAAAAGAGGTCCGCGATGAGCCTTCAATCGAGATACATTTATTACATATATTATTCTTACTTGCAACCATCCATTCAATTGCACTTGTGAATTGTGCAGCAAATGCAAAGTGGACAAAAAAAAGCTCTCCAAAGTCTCAATTGAATGGTTTGTATGAATGAATGTGAAGTTGAGAACAGCGAGTGATAAAATCGATGCAATTGTCTTATTGAAAATTGTCGTCTCAATTTCATAGTATTTACTTAATTTGTGCATAAGCAGAAGAGAAATTGTAGCGGTTAGTTCAGGTACATGGCGCCATCTGTCAATTATGATTGTGACAGGTGCTTATCTGTCATTATAAGTGTCACGGTGCTGTCAACTTTTCTTTCAACACGATATTTATAGACAAAAACGATGCTTTCAGTTATCTTTTCATCGTAAGAAGTTAATTAAGATTTCACATGCTATATTGTGGTAAAATATTCGCAAATTTTAAGTATTTCATTCCAAGGTCGCCTGCAACGAACCGCAGCTAATATAAAGCGGTATTCTGGCGAGAGGTTCAGTCCAGTTCCCGTTAGCCTAGGTTTTCAACATAACAAGCAAATACAGTGATTTTTCAAAATATATTCACTCAATTACTAAGTAAGAATTTTCTAAAAATATTGTATTTTACAGAAATCATGGAAGTTAAGGGGTTACGTGGGTTAAAAAGACTGGGAAATTGCATAAGTAGGGGAAAGTGACCATGCTTGATACGATCCAAGCTTGATAATAACTATTTTTTTCTTGTGTTAATCAGGAGTTGTGACTCTTCGCAATATATTTTAATAGCTGGTCCTAAGTCTCACACTTTCTGAAAAAATTAGGAACCTAGCTCTTTTTTCCTAGTTTCAGGAAGCAAAAATCAAAAATAAGCCCAAAACTGTAATTTCAATACATGATATTTCATAAGTTTTTTTCTTAATTAATGTCGCTGTTCAGGAAAACTGCTATCATAGGCACATAGAGGGTTCATCAGTATTAATATTTATGTAAAAATATTTTTACTTGGGAACACTGTTTTTGTGGGTGGTGACAAATTAATAAATTCTACCTGTGTCCATCCTATATTTTAAAAAGGGTCCATGAATGATAATTTAAAAGTGGTAACTCTATCATTAGATGTGATTCTTTCATAATTACACCTTTTGTAATCCTCCAATTTTATCGACAATTGACATAACCTTCAACCCTGTTGCCTGAATTTTAAGGTTGCAAAGTGACATTTTCTTGGACTCAAAGTGAAAAAATGGTTTTCGCTAGTGCCCTAATGTCATAAAAACATGGCTTAGAAAAAATTACATAAAAGTGATTTTAAAACTAAAAACCAGTCGTACAAACGATTTAAGCAGATAGATTAGAGTTCCGTCTAAATATTGATGTGCAATTTTTTGTACCCGGTGAAATTTTTACAGTGAAAATGGGCCTCCGAATTGTCGAATCAATTATTATACAGGAAGGCCCCGGACCCAACTTGTATAAAAATCGCCACTGAATTTCCATTTTCTTCTTGAGGAAAATCTAAAGGTTTTCAGGAACTATTTGAGGTGGGATTATGAACCTAATAAGTGAGACATTTTTTTGTCATAGTGGAAGAATCGCTTCGGTTTGTGTGGTAATCAGAAAATAATCACAAACCTTGGAAATCATTTTACAGTATAAAGCATGGTTACTTTCCCCTAATTTTACTTCAACATAATAAATTTTGTTTTAATTCAAGTTCATGAGCGTATAAAAGTACAATATATATTATTATTCTTATTATTTTTATTTAAAAATATTAAAAATTCAGACATTGGAGCCAGATTTTCAGAGACTTTTTTTTGCAAAAAACTTAATTTTCGTTGGACAGGACTGTTGGGAATATATTCATCTGACATTAAAAAACCAAATATTTCGTGTTAGCAGATGAGTTGAAATCCTACTTAAATAGTACATGTACTTTTGAAAATTAAATTTGGATTCTTGGAAGGTTCTTATACAAACACTGACAGAAATCCGAACTGTTAAAATAACATTCCGGAAATGTTATTTTACCCTGCAGTATTGATCCGTAATCGGTGTAAATATTATGCTTTTTATGTGTATTAGGGGTTAAAGTTACCCTTTTTTATGTTAATTTCACCCTTAAAAAGGTGTAAAATTAACATTAAAAAAATGTTGATATATTTTTACACCTAAAAAGTGTGAAAGTTATGAGGAAAAAAGTTAATCGTACCTCAGTTTTTTCTCGGTGAAGATTTACAATTTTCGGCATATTTCACACCACGTTATCTTGTAAAAAAAGTTGTGATCAAGGCGAAAAAAAATTCTACCGTTCAAGTATGAGTTTAACTTATCAGCTAATAAGAAATGTTTAGTTTTTTGACGCCAGATGGGTATGGTCTGAAAAATCTTGTCCCTCGCAAAAGAAAGTTTTTTTTTTCAAAAACCGTCATCAAAAATCCGATTTCAGCGGCTGAATTTTTAAGGTTTTGAAATAAAAATTTTAGAAAATATAGAAGAAATGTTGTACCTTTATATGTTTAAGAGTTCGAATAAAATATTTTATATTATGTTGAAAAATTATGTAAAGAAAATATGCTATGTTTTTTAGTACGTGTGATCTATGTAACCCCTTAAATTTAAGTCTGAAGCCCTTATAGGGCAATCTAAGCTTGTCACTAGTTCTCATGCTTTTCTCAAATTATTATTGTTATAATTATTATTTATTTTAATCAAAGCTGATAGGGCCCGTCTCTCTTACATGGTTTGATTAGAGAAATAAAAAAGAAATAAAAAATCAAGAAGAAAAAAGAAAATTCAAGAATCATATTTTCTTGATCCCAGAAATTTTTTTGATATTGGGTAAAGCGCGCTACCTTCGGACGACTCAAGTTACGGAAAATTCAATTTTTTCTCTATGTTCCTTCATTGAGAAAAAACGGGGGTGCGATTAACTTTTTTTCTTCATAACTTTAACACTTTTTAGGTGTAAAAATATATCAGCATTTTTTAATGTTAATTTTACACCTGTTTAAGGGTAAAATTAACATGAAAAAGAGTATCTTTAACCCATAATACACCTAAAAACCATAATATTTACACCGATTTCGGATCAATACTGCAAGTGCAGGGTAAATTAAACATTTCCGGAATGTTATTTTAACTTTTTCGGATTTCTCTCAAGTGTTATGGATTTTGTCCATTGTTCTGTTCTGAAAATTTAAGGCATAGGGCTTAAATTTTCATTATAAATTTTCATCATTTTCATTCATAGGGCTTCATTAATAACACATTGAAAAAAATTATTTGTGCGAAGCATAAATCGTCCGAAGGTAGCGCGCCTTCCCCTAGGCTAAATTCCTTCTTAAGTTCCATTTTTTTTATTTTTAAAGTAGGAACCTTATTTACAATTCAGGTTTTTTTTTTTTAAAATAATTTAGTAATAGCTTTCTTATCACATAACACTTCATGAGAAGAATACTTCTAGAAGAATTTTCTCGTTGATATGATTTTTTCCCTGATGCTTAATTTTTGTATTTTTCAATCTAGGTTATTTTGAAATGTATGCTACTATTCCTGCATTAAATACTATTTCTATCCTAATCTATCCAATTCAAATTGGATTCAAAATTACAAAGGAAAATTTTATGAAAATTTTCTAAATGTAAAAATATCAAGTTTGTCTTTGCTGTGCGAATATCTCGATTGAACTTCAATCGCAATACCATTTTCTTAAAGTTATGGCCATACAATTCTACTTACATTACCAATTACAGTCAAATTAATTACAAATAGGTGCTAAAGATAGAATTACCATAAATAGTTCCATTTGCATTTAGTTACATTGTCCCCATACTTCTCATAAAATATTTCTCCACATTCTTTTTCTCGTGGTAGCTAAAGAATTTATACCATCTTCTCGTATATCCTTTGGTTTAGCCTTTAGCATTTACCAACAATTTCCAGAGATTGTAAAAGTTTGCCGAAGAGACAAAAAGACCAAGTATTTGAGTGTTTATGGGGGAAGAAGCAGTAAATTCTTTCAATTAATATTTATGGAATAAATTACAAGGCACATATGAACAACTGTTGAGAGTGACTTAATTAATATTGTTAACAAAAATGGAATATGATTTAATTTCTTTTCATTCTTTATTTTTTTTTCTTATTACCACACATCTTGTCTTGTTGAGCAATTAGGAGGAACAGTAAAAATATTTGTTTTCGCGTTGTTTCTCTTAATTAAATTGTGAAGATATTTTTTTAACTGCCTCAAAAGGTACAGCAAATTTTTATTTATTGTTTGCTATTTATTTTTATTGAGGATCGTTCCTTTAGGGCAAGTTTGTACTAATTTTTCTACTGGTATACTGGAACATATGCAAAGCAAAAACACGCAATACTTTAACTGAGAATGATATTGTATTTGTCTGAGCTTTGGTTTTATATATATGAAAATTTTCAAAAATTTCAATGAAGTCAGAAGTTTTGTACAGATACGTATGTACTAAATCAACTTCCGAGGATTTGACTATTCTATTGTATATAGAATCATTAAAATCACAAGTAAACTAATAAATTTATACTTATAGCACGTTAGTGCTTAATTCTTTTACTTAGAGTTTATGAATACCAAAATATTGGGTAAAGTTGTACTTTAGTATATGTACTAATTTTTGGGTGTCATTAGAACAATTTTAGGTACAAGATATACAATGAGGTTACCCAGGAAGCAAAGTCACTGCCTTATAGATCCAAAGCACATAATTCTTTTAATGCACTTTTAAAAGGCTTATAATGAAGATTTTGTTTTGAAATTCTTATAGAAGTTTTTAAACTTATTAAGGGTGCGCCACTTACTTTTGGTAGTCACAGCGACAGAACTAAGAGCGCTACAAGCAGACTATAAGAAGTTTGGTTAAACAGAGTCTTATTTAGAGAATTCTACAAGACTTTATTAAAAAAAAAATGATTTTATTGCAAGTTTGTACTATTTTTCCACAGGGGTGTACTAATAAAGCAAAAACTCGTAAAGTTTCTTAATAGACTAAATTTTTGTTTGGGAATAGCATTTTAGAATGGTAATTACAAATGATTAAAGGTTTCATTAAATTATTAGAATGGGGGAAGTAAAAATTTAAACTGCTTTAGTACTAAGTACTGCCTGTACTAAAACGATCAGGAAATGAAGTTCTCAATTTAACCCGTTAAGGACGATTGGGTCAACCGTGACCCAAAAATGAAATTTTTCCTACGGTCTTCGAAAGCTGTATTTTGTTCTAAAAAGTTAGAAAAAATTGTTTTTTCTGACCCTCAATTTTTGACTATCTCGTCCTTAAAGGGTTAAGGGTAAAATATAAATTACCAAAAGTCCAAAAAAGGTAAATAGAGATTAGTTAATTCGACGAAGCATTCTATCCTTTTTAGCACATGGAAGTAACAGAGTTTTATTCAAATAATTGTTAAATATTTTAGTACTAACGCTTATATATTTACATTTACTAAAAAATCCAAAAATTCTTTTTTTCACATGGTATTTGATATGCAAGAATAACATAAATACAAAGAAGCAACAGATGCTTAACGTCGTTATTTTTCTCAAATTTTTCTTTGATTGTGGTCATTTCTGTGTACTAATTTTGTACTAATTGTTCTATCAGTATGAAACGGACAGCTTCTAAAGAGCGTCTAATATTTAAAAAAGTTGTCACATAACAAATATTTTAAAAATAAAATAGATATTCATGACAGACTTTCATAATATACTACAACTTAGCACAGGCATGTACTAAAAACTTAAAATTTATGAGAAGTTACAATTTGTAATTCAGTTTTCAAAATATTTTAAAGTAGAAGAAAGTCACCGTTGTGAAAATTGTCGTATTTGGTTTATCGGGCTGAATTTTAGTACAAGTTGAGTAATGTGCAATACACATAAGGAACTGGTTATATTGGTTATATTGATAAAATGGCTAAAAAGTCTAATGTAGACTTATAAAAAAAATAGTTTTTTTGTAAGTGCGATAACTTCTTAACTCTAACATTTTAAATTCCAATTCTGAATGAAATATCAATCATTTTTCAAAGTAATCCACTTTCATTTTCTCTCGCCAAAGTCATTTTTTTGCCATTTGCGATTAAAAGACACCGGATGAAAAGTTATCTCTGCGCACACGAATTTCTTGTCCACCACCCATTAATTCCAAGAATTAGTGGTTCAGTCTAATTTTTCAATCAGTAATGATATATTATGGTGTCATTTATTTCTTTCATCTCTCAAAACCATCTCCATCGTGTTTTTAACTGAAGACTTCAATGGGGAGATTTTGTGTGTGGCACAGTTGGGAGGATATAAAACAACAAACAATAACTCTTTTCTTAAGATCACCATACACATAAAACTGAGCATTTAAATGTACCCTGGGGCTATTGGGAGAGTGTCATGGGACATGGTAAAAAGCAAACTGAGGAAACCGACCTCAATTGGGGTCTATTTGGTAGTCGAAAATTAACAGCTAGTAATCAAATTAAATGAAACGTAACTTTTGCCATTAATAAATCTATTAAGACTCGTTGGCTCCTTCTTGAATTCACATACCAAACATTTCATGGATTTCCTGTATACGAAATAGAATGAACAAAAAAGACACTCAACATCACTTCTTAGATCATAAAGTATTTTCACAAGATGCAAATCCTTGAAGTATAGTGTCTTTGCCAAAATCTCATTACAAACTGCTTAAACACCTGAAATCGCACGAAGAACAAGCCATCTGGCATTGGGAATTATAACTTAAATTTCAAACAAGATTATAAGAGGCAAAATATTGTCAATTGTATCAAATTAATGGACCTCCCTAAGCGAAAAAAGGATTCTGCTAATAGATTTATGACGAACTGACAATAAAGTCATGCAATAAATGTGAATAAAACTTCGCGAGATGCTCAAACTTGTGAAGACAAGGCTTTACCTGCTTTTCTTGCAAGAAAATTAATTAATTCTTAAGACCTTAAATTAGGAAAAACGTAAAAATTGACAATTATTATTATTCTCTTAAAGAAAGTTAAGGTTTGGTAAATGTGAATTGTGCTACTGTTTTATCTGCCAAGAGTTTGATCTATTTGAAGTTGCATGTAATGTCCTGAGTGCAGCAAGTGCATCAGTGAAGGACATGCACAAGAATGTTGTGACTAACTCTATTTGTTTAGAAAGAACTTTTAAGTTAAGGAAATGTACAATTAATCCAAAGCCAATCTTAAATTTTAAGATTTACTACAAAAATAATTGTAAAAAATATGGCTTTGCTAAGGATGGATAATAGTAAAAATCCTGAGGCTTTTAGAGTACCAGAGGTCCCTGGTACGCTCTGCGCCTCTATCCCAAAACACTTGGTCTGTAGCGATACTATTTTATTCAGACAATACCAAGTACAATACCAGATTTGCAAAATGGTATCGTAATATGATCCCTAGATGACGAATAAATGTATACAATTCAAACCCAAGGGATCAATATATAATGCTCTATCTGCAGAGTTCGAGCAATAAAAAAGGAGGAAAGGAAAAAAAGTAAAAATAATTTTTATTAAGTATTTATCCAGACTGTTTTATATTATCTCTCACAAGCACTAAAGTCATTTATTGGGGCGTCATTAAATTTTTAATAGTTGACCATCGTGATTTGATGACTATCTCTACTCTTCTGACTCGCACACTTTTATTTCACCGCGACATTATACCACCCCAGATGGTGAATAAAGAAACCAACCAAGAGTGACGCAAATGCCTCCGAGAAGAGACATCTCAAAAAGGGATGTCAAGGTAACAGACAATTCAGACAAGTCCAAAATACACCAGACTTTCAAATAAAATTGTGCATTCAGTGACAATAATTATAACATTAAGTGCCTGTTCCTATCCCTGTCAACTTTGACTTTAAAATTTCTTTTTTAAATGAGAAAAACATCAGGTTGCACACATAACGAGGCACATTACGCTATGTTTTACACGAGTCAATTGATCAACAACACTTTGGACAAAGAACAAAATCCACCGCCTAATCTCATGTTGAAATCATTCTGCTGCAAGGAGACATTGTAAATGAGACATTAAACAATCCATTTATTAATCCACATTTGCAATTTTCCTCCTTCAGGTCAAATTTAACTTGATATATTGCCGCTTATTGTACTACTCTCTTTCTATGAACATGGGGAAAATTTCAAAAATATGAAGAGATACAGGGACAGTTTCAGACACTTCTCCTTTGTAAAATTACAAGCACTTGCGAAAATAGAACTGAAATATCTGGGAACTGGGAGGAATAACGATCAATACGATTTTACAAATCACATTGTTCTTAAAATTAGTTTGCTATTCAATCTGTAAAGATTCTTTTAAATCGAAAACAAAATGTGGTCAAATATTTCAATTAAATGATCACAATTGTAAAGGTATTAAAAATAACCAAAACGGACTAAAAATAGAAAACAATAGGAGGAAAAAGGCAACACTGAATGTAATAGTATGATCAATGTTTGAAATTTAAGAATTCGCATTGTGTCGTCGCAAGATGAATGACGAATTTAGGATTAAGAGATTAAATTTAGTGTTTAGAATTTCAGGATAAAGCATAAATGTTATTTAATTCCTGGGGCTAATAAGCAATTAAGTAGAACAAGTATGAAACTCTGAGAGATAAAAAAAATAATTTTTTAAATAGAAAATATATTTCGTAAAATTATTCGTAAATATCAGTGAATTCCTATTGGAGACTTACGAAATGCTCGTTGATCGTATAATTCACAAGTAAGTTCGTAAAAGTTTTTACCTTTTCCACAAACATTGTTCGTAAAATTATTTTTGTTTTTCTACAAACGTTTGTTCGTAAATTTTCGTAAACACAGAAAAAAAATCGTAAAATTTTGTCATTTGTTCGTAAATTTTTGCCAGACAAACAAAAATTCATGAACAAATGTTTGTAAAAGAACAAAAAATGCTTGTCAAGATCATGTTACGAACAATGTTTGTGAAGAAGTATAAACTTTTATAAACTTCTTTATAGATTATACGATTTGTACGGGCTTTATACAGATCTAAGACTTAGTCATATGGCTTAACTGCTCTAATCAATCACGATTTTTTGGACAAAATTAACTTAGGATTGGATTATTAAAGATAAGAGACCTATAGATTCTCAAAAAGCAATAAAATTGCTCGCTGTTCAAGATTTTGAGACCTTTGGAAACTGGGCTACACCTCTAGACTGAAGACCGCCTTACGAGCACTTCATAAGTCACCAGTAGAAATTTACATACTTTTAATTATTGGAATTATAGTACTTTTTTCTAAATATTCTTTGACTTTAAAAAGAATACCGAGCTTTATAAGCATATATTGAGATACAGTAAATGCTAGTGACTTTGTCCCCTACGAGTGACTTTGACACCCTCCTGTTCGTAAGCTTTTTTTTTTTACTTTTAGAACTTAAGGATGATCTTTACCGAACCGATCTACCATGTCTGATCGGTGAGAACCGTTCTTAAATATTAGAACTTACGAAAAGTAAGGGGTCAAAGTCACTCGCACTTACGGTCTTAAGAAAGATGATATAGGGTAAGTGTGCCAAATTTCGGCATAATTGCATGCAAGCGTCAAAGTCTCAAGTTTGAAATGTAATATTTTAAATTCAAATTGATTTTTTTATTCTTTCTTCTGAAAGAGTGTTGCTTGGAACCTTGTAAAGAGTTTACCGTCTTTATTTACTCTAAAATCATTCTTAATACGTTTTAAAATGAATAAAAATATAGACATAGTTTTGGTGCCCTATTTCGGCCACCTTCATTCTCGCAGTTCCTTGCCCTTCGGGAATTCTTCCAATATCTTTTTTACGTCATCTCGTTTGTTAAAGCTACATTTTTTGTTATTCTTTTGCAATGTATAATCTCTAGGGAAAGTAAAATCTAAAAGTTCATGGAAATTCGAGGAACAAAAAAGGTGGCCGAAATTGCAAGCTTGCCGGAATTTGGCACACTTACCCTACCTTCGAATTCTGAGATAAAAGCTTAAATTTTGAAGTTAAATATTTCTTGTCAAAATTAAAAATATAAGACTCTTAAAGGCTAATGCTTTACATTTCATTATTCCAAACTTGTCTTCAAATTTTCTCCATTTAAAGGTTTAAAATTTAAAAGATACTTCCGACTAGTTTTAAAATTTAGGAAATTTCAGGAATTTGACATTTGCATTTTGGTTTCATTACTGTGAAGGGTATTGTATTGTACCTCAAAGGCTTAAACAAATTTTGTACTTTAAAATTAAAGATCTTTATCGAAGAATATGAAAAACGTTTAAATGAGATTTAAAGATTTAACGTTATCTTAGAACTAAAGGGTTAAGGAGCTAGATTAAATAAGAAAAGTAATATTTTAATATATAATTAAAGTTTAATTAGTTATTATTTTAAAATAAATTACAGCCGTATTTAAAATAACCCTAATTCATCTGAAAGCCTTCCTAATGTAAACCTTAAAAACTATCTATATATCTATAAATCGAAATGATTAGTTTAGAATATAAGGCTAAACAGTGGAAATACTTGAAAATTACAGTATAAAATAATGATTTTTATTACTAAAGTTAAATCTAAATTAAGCTGATATTAGGCTCAATAATTCTGAGACCAAGATCAAGATCAATTTTTCAAACAGTTAAATATTTCTAAGATCAAGATTTTATAATTCGACGCTATGCGTTTGAAAGATTTAAAATGTCTTAGTTTTAAGAACTCAGGTTCATCTATAGGGTTGAAGGAACGTCTGTTCGACAGGGAACCCATATTGACACTTTTGTCAAAATGTTGAAAATTATTTAATGTATCTAGTAAAATATAAGTAATATAACATTTTTTCTGTAATATACCTTTTACTATAAACAGAGATGTTCAAATTTCATATCCCAAATAGTACAGAGTAGGGTGTTAATAGGTGCTGACACGAGTTCTTAAAGTGTCAATAGACGTTCCTTTCACCCTATAAGTTTACTGCAATAATTTTTTAATAAGCAAGATTTTTGTAATAATTATAATGAAGGATTGAATGAAATAAATAAAGGAATATTAAAATAATTTTAATTATAAATATACAAATAAATTTTTGAGTCTTCAAACTAAAATATTTATCATCTTTTGTAAGCCTTATAAAGCATTTGGAACAAAACGACATAGGTTTTAACGTCTACCCCGTGAAATAGGATCAATATGGTTAAGGTATTGTGTTTATTGAAAACGATGTAGGTAATATTTCTTATGTTGTATGTTAAAGTGAGGTGATGAATTTTATAGTACTTATATCGATTTACACAGTTAAACAATTGATTTTGGTACATTGTTGTTGAGTGGATCAAGAATTGGTTTTCGGCCTTGTTTCACCCTTAAAAACACGCTGTGAAGAAGGTCCATTACAAGCAAATGCACTCAAGGCACCAAACATAACTTCTTTTTTTTTGTCCTCTTTTCTCCACTGCAGTCTCCCAAACACTATATTGTACGGAAGAGGTGGTGAGGTGTTAAAGAAGTAAAAAAAAAAGGAAAAGGGAGACGATGCAAAACTATATAATCCTTTTTTTGTGCAAATAAATTTCCAATACATGCCAAATAGTACACGTAAAATTCCTTCCACCCGCTTTGCAATTTATACTTGAGAGGTGTTTATGGATTTTCAATGAAAAATTTATTCGCTTTCTGGTTGGGCACTTTGAGGGAATTGATCGTTTTTTGAATTTAGCTCGTAGGGTTTTATTTGATTTTTTTTTCAGCAACATCGCTCAATAAGGATATGCTTGACTTACAGTCGACGAATGTTGATGAATTTACAATACTGTAAATTTTATTTAACATTTTATTTGTGATTGGATAACACTATGTGTTTGTGATGTTAGGTGAAGTTCCCATGCCAAGTTTGTAATCTAGAGGAAAATCCAAATCATCAAATAGTTCTTAGTATTATGGGAAGGCAAAATCAGGACACACATAAAATGAAAATGACGTATTGCTCTGTGCTAGGAGTAGGACCGCTTTTGAAGACAAAACCGTAAGTGGTCTAGAGCATCGATTATGAGAAAAGTTTATTACTGTGTACATTTCAATCTATATTTTGGTATCCGTATTTCTTGTAAACGACGTATAGCAGCATTCTCATTTACAACAAATGCAGATGTAAGGAAAATGCAAGTGGATCAGTTGCGTATCTAAAATCAATGATATACCGAAGGATATAAGGTTAATGATATTTTAACTCTTTAATTCCTACCATAATTTTGGTTTTGTAACTTTCTTGTACGAACTCTACGGAAGGAAAGAGCAACATAATTTTCCTTTTTTTTAACTACTCGACATTTTCGCCTTCCACCCTCAAAGAAAGGGTGATCTCTATAAGTTCATCCTATATTTATCGGTATGCCAATTAGCTCGTCTGTACATTTATCTATCTGGCCATCACGAGACAGAGGTCAAATGGTTAATGATAGTGATTTATGAGTTTAGAAGTTCCTCTCGTTCAGTCGAATCAAGGATCTTTTTGCTCTCCTTCTAATTCATAATATTTAGGACATCTCGAAAATACGTAGTACCGTAGATCAGGTGATTTTACACCCCTGCTTTTCGTAAGCATTTCTTTAATTATAGCACTTTAGGATACTCTTTACTAATCGGACAATAGATTGAATCGATGAAGACCACCCTTAAGTGCTAGAATTGAAGAAAAGCTTACAAAAAGCAGAGGTGCAAATTTAGGCAGCCTTCAGACTAGAGGTTTAGCCTATATAGTTTCCGAAGATCTTAAAATTCTAAATAGCAACCAATTTAATTTTTCCTTCTGATTCAAATAGATTAATTCCCCTTAATAGTCCATTTCTAAGTCAAATTTAAAAAAAAAAAATTTTCGACTGATAAGAAAATAGATAAGTTAAGCCTTATGGCTGAGCCTTAGTTCTGAAGCCCGTATTACCCGCATTAACGTTATGATATTTTCGTGTTGCGTCAAGCGTCTAGTTCGATTTTTTTGGCTATTTAAAATAAAATTTAAAATAATTATTTTAACAATGACAGAAGTAGGGAAGACCAGGGAGGTTTGGGACACTTTTTCATGTTTTGATTTTGAGATAGTATTCCAAAAAATCACGATAGCGTATCATAATTTTATGCAATCTATAGGATACTTATGGGTATTGACTTTATAAGAAGTACTCGATAGAACTTGGAAAACAAATTAGTTTTCTTGGAGAAGATAAAACATTTAAATTGACGCTTTGTCCCAAACCTCCCCGATATGGGGCAGTATGGGACGCATTTTTTCTCGCATAATTTGCATTATTGGAGCACGTTAATTAATTTTAAATACTAGATTAAAAATATTTCTGATAGAAATAAAAATGTTTAATCTTTATTTTCATACTTAGAAATTAATATCAATATTATTTGTACAGTTGAGTCATTTATTGTCAATCAATTAATTAAAATATTTTCTTCTTATTTTCCATCTACTTTTCTTTGCTTTTTTTATTCTAAATATTGCAATCATGATCATCAAATTCCTCAAGCGAGTAGATTATCTTAACACTTTTACTTTTGAACTCATTAGAGGATTTCTGTTTGATTTTACGACAACTGCATGGTACGTGTTTTTTCCTTATTTCTTTGAATTAGCTCTCGCCTTGCCTTTTCTGGAGAACTTGTGAAAATTGTAGAGGATATTCTTCGAGAAATTTTCTAAAAAAATTGTTTTTGACGAGATTGGGCAAAGATCGAATATCCTCTGAGGGAGCATCTAAACGGGGGGATTTTATTTCGAAACCGCCATTTTGACACAAAAGTCCCCGATTGAGCTTTAGACCGGTGCATTTTTGCCTATCTTTCGGCGCTTAAAATCTCTCTCTTCGAATGCTCCATTTGTTTATGTTCGAATATTTTGACATTTCGAACGATTTTAAATCTTTTTTTTTGTTTTTCAAGAGATGATTTTCTCGTGAACTATTTTCAAAGTTATCAAGAGTCGAAAAGCAGGTGAAATAGGGACACGATATCGATCACTCTTCTGAATGTATCGTTTAATCTTCATTAGAATATGGTCGAATTATTAAATAGACATCCTTGTATACTTATGGAATTTGTCACCTGAAAAGTGATATTCAACTAATTTCTAGGAACTTAGTGACCCTATTTTCTTAACCCTATTTTCTTAGAGACGATATTTTCTTAATTTAGCAACAATATTGGCATAAAATCCTGCGGTAGGACGGTTTTGATATAGTGGATGGGTGCCCCATCTCCTCTTCTTTATAAAATGATCGCCACCAGGCATAAATATTAACTTTATCACTCTTTAACAAGTTCTTTGATTGTAAACACTGTGTAATTGACGTTCGAAACGTTTCGAAATAAAATAAAAAGTCTTCCAGACTATCTCTTTTAGTTAGAGCATACTTGGAGAATTTATAACAGAATGTAGAGAAAATTTATCTCAGAAATGAACCACTAGGGAAGATTTTCCGAGACTCATTGGTGCATAGCAGTGGGGAGCATTTCGAAATTCCCCCGTATAGAAGACGCCTGAGAAGGAATTATTGATTCCCAAGACATTGATGGTTTAATTGTCCCTGTAATTAGAGAAATCTGCTCCACTGATAAACTTTGCACAAGAGGGAGATTTCCAGTAGACACTGGGCATTACTCTTCATTTTGACAATAAACAGTTGCATGTCACCTACAATCTTGTCGAAAATCAACGCCCCATTCATCCCCTTTCAGGTGTCCCAAACATCCCCACGCGTAGTTTTGGTATTTAAAACCTTTGTGCAAAAAACAAGAGCATATAATCTCTAAAACTTTTATAAAAATATATTCCCATATTACTACACTGCTACCTAATGAGATAAAAAAGTTTTGATTATTTATTGCTGATATAAAATACAATGAGGAAAACTGAGACGTCAAAATATACTATTTTTATCAATTTTTAAAAAAGTGTTCATAGAATTAAAACAATAAAACTGAGAATATCCATTCTTTTAGTCAAGATACATCTTAATATTGCTTACGATTGAATAGTGGTTAAATCCCATTTATTTAAAAAATATAATGAAAAAATCGCCTTGTCCCACACTACCCCTGTTCCAAACCTCCCCGGTCTCCCCTACATCAAAGTCCGGTATACCAGTGCGTGCTTTCAAAGGATCAACAGATCCTTAAATTAGACCTTAAAGTCACATTTCCCGACTAATTCAGACGATCTTGACCCTATTCAAAGCATCGAGATAAATTCCAATTTTTTTTTTATCGTATTATCACCAAGTTTAGTTGACCATTGCAAGTCTAAAGGAGAAGAAGGAGATTGAGAATTAAAAGATTCCATGGGTGTTAAAATACCGTGGAATATTCTCATTTGATTATCTGGTGAGTTGAAAAGAAAATAATTAATTAGTTAATTAACAAGCAATTGCCATGTATTGTGCCTCCCAGAATCTCTTATATGTGAGCGCCCTGTCTCCACTCCGAGACTAATCGACAATTTACTTAATCACGCATGCAAATTTATACGTAAATTTTGCAATTCTCAGGCATCGTCCTCCGCACAAGTCAAATTAAAATTGCCACCACTGTTGAGGAAGGTGGTTGTGCAAGAAGTGCCCCAAGTATAGTATGTTTGGAGATGACTTCCACTGATGCCTCCCTGATGTCTTCTTAAGGCCATTTCACCCAACTTTATATAAGACTAACGATCCCGCCTTCCCTTGAGATCCCAGACATTCTGATTATCTGATTAGTTGTCTCTATAATCCATTTGAAAGTTATCGCGTACTTGGTAAGTTCTACAATTCTTCTGTTCTTTCTTGCAAGAATTTTTCTTGCATCTTTTCTCTGTATCTCATGTATATATAAGAATCAACTATTGTGAAGAGACATAACTTCATGCACTAACGTATAGGAGAAAGAAATCCCCCAAACGACCACACACGTTGTTCACGGGGACATTAAAAGCTACATTTCCCTGGCACGAACAAAATCATTTCCAAGTCATGGGCTCCAACGGATTCTTATTTTTTTTTTTATTTATTTCAAAAATAAATTTCCCATATATCCCTCAAAATTCAACTCTGAATAAGAATAGGTGATGGATAAATAAAAGGAAATTGGACAAATTGCAATGAGACACCTTCATGTTGGTGGGGCTTTTGCAAATGCACAAATGAGAAAATTGACCACAAGGCAGATTGGGAAAAAGGGAGAAGGAAAGACAGTGAAATCCGACAAATCACAAATAAATCGCACGACAAAGTGTTGAAAGTCCACTTTTCTGCATGGCATATAAATTCTTCTTGCTCTCTTGCACACACCAAAGAGCTATTGGGTTGGAGGGACAAAAAAGGCGAACCCCACCATTCGGACATCGACAATTTATTATCCAATTTACAAATGAAACCTTATAGTCCCGAAGAGCCTCAAGATATTCTGCTGCTGTTCCAACTGTATCTTCCTTTTTCTCTCTCTTTCTGTTTTTTTTCGCCGTTCCTCCACCTTGAACAATTCCTCTCTCATCACCTCGTAATGGTGGTTGAGAAATTTTCCGTTAATTCAAAATTTCAAAAACTTTGAAATGTTGTCAAAGTGACAGATGTCAATTTAGGCTATATAACTTATTCGAAAGGATTGAAGGAATTATAACTTTGAGACCGTGGATAGATTCGTTTCGTTTACCATGCATCAACCACTGCAGTTGACAACAAAATAATGGATTCGTTTCAAAAGTGGATCCATATGTTCATATTCATACTGAAGAAAACTGCAAACTTTTCGCAGCGTTTAAATATGACAGCTTTCGATCAGATGTTACGATGGGCGATACCTAGTCTATGTCGCAGGGTAATGCCCTAGACACACGACTTAAGCTGAGAGACGACTTAATGTAATTATAATCAAAATAATGATTTGACTATACTATTAATCGTATTGGGATATACAGTATACGGGCTATAGTCCATATTTGGTTCCAGATTTGACACTTGGGTCACACTATAGTCCATGTCATTTTTTAAAATTATCAACGACTTTTAGTATTGAAATTGCTCGACGGCTTCCACTTTGTTTGCGATTGTGTTACTTGTCCTCGCTCTCTTCATTATGGGTCACAATTATCACAACTACTCAATGAAGTTTGCCAAAAATATTAAAATAATTATGACAAAATTGCATGTCGCGTACTAAAAAACATAACCTAGCTTAAAATCAGTGTTTTGAAATCAACGGTCGATAAATTGTAAACTATAGAGCGATGGCCTATAGCGGGGTTCTACTGTATTGTTACAATGTAATCATGTTATATTGTTGTTCATCCCGTGATTAAAAAATCTGCTAAGTCCGTTTGTAGACCGCCCAGGAGCACCTATCCCGTAGTATGGATGCTTCTTCCACGCTCCCGGAAATCTTGGGCGGCAGTGCATTTTTATTATGTTTTATACCGTGTAAAAATGTATTTTTCTGAACATTCAGTTTTATTGCACGGGGCGGGACTCGAACTAACAACTGTGACAGTCGAGTCAGAGATCCCATCCGCCCAAGACGAACGGTCTTGCATATTGCGCCACTGAGATCTCTTGATGATTTCCCACTAACTAAGCCGTTTCTCAGCTTAGGGCAGAATCACATTGACAGTAAAATGCTCACCGTATTTCGTTAATTTACGCATTTTCATTGCACTTCTTATGCAAATTCTCCATTACCGTTTTACCTTATTTCATACTCGGTGGCACTATATGAAAATAATATAAGAAAATTGAAGAAATAAAATGAAAATGCGTTAAACGGTGAAAAAAAAAACTTTACGATTAATTTCTCGTACAGTATTCTGCCCTTAAGGCGAGAGACGGATTAGTCGGAGACTGATGGAAATGTAATCTGTTCATAATAGTAATTGCACTAAGCTGTCCTTCGGCTTAAGTCGTAAGTGTGTCTATAGGGCATAGGTCTATAAGTCGAATGAGCGTTACCGAGAGGTAATAGTCGTTAAGAAAAATGCTTTAATAAACATTGGTAACTGATCAGTTAACTTGGAAGAGTAGCAACAACCTAGCTTAGAAAATCCTTAAGGGTAGACTCTATGTTTTGAGATGATAGGCTAACCTAGCTTTCTATATGTCGATGGCGTGAACCAAGATACCGTAGATTCAAGTGGCTTCGCGACTTGCTGCTACTTTTCTTTAATTCTAGAACTTAAGATGATCTTTACCGATCGAACATGAGAGATAGAATCAGAGAATATCATATTTAGGGTAAGTGTGCCAAATTTCGGCATAGTTGCATATAAGCACCGAAGTCCTAAGTTTAAAATGCAATATTTTTAATTCATATTGATATTTTTTGTTACTTCCTTTTCGGGAGGATTGTGTGGAACCTTGAAAACTAGTTTATCATCTTTGTTTTCTTTAAATCACTTCCTAAAATATTGAAAAATGTATAAAAATATGGGCATTGCTTTGGGTAGTATTCCGGCCACTTTGAGTGAAATTCCGGCCACCTTTTTTTGACCACCTTTTGTGACGGAACGGATAGAAAATTTCAAAACGTCAAACGGAAGGAGTTTAATATTTAGTTTAATATTTAGTTTAATACGTTTATATGACCCACAAGCCCTGAGATCTTCCGTGTAATTTATCCTGTAGACCTGAAGAATAGCATTTCAAATTTACGCGCAGATTCCCGTAGCAATTTGCCCTTCCTGAACTCTTCCAAGGCCTTTTCCACATCATCATTTTCATATAAGCGATGGTTTTTTTTCTCTGGATATTGTATAACTCAGAAATTGAAGAAAAAAACATAAAATGAATAAGAAATTTAGGAAAGCAAAAGATGGTGCCGACTACCGCATCGGAGAGACGCTCACAAAATATCTACTTTTTCTATGCGAAATACAGGGTCGCAATTTAAATTCAAATTATACCTAAAATTTAACGATCTTTGTGTTAATACATCCCAAAATGAATAAATATTCAAAACCAAAATTAATTCATTGATTATTCGAAGACTACATACATAATTTTAATTAATTTATTTGCATGGCCGAAATTACACTCAAAGTGACCGAAATTAGATATAATAATAATAATGCTGGCACAACATTCCATGAAGGAACTAGGCCTTCCCGCAAGGGGATTTCTAGACATGCATTATTATTTTTTCTTGTACGGGATGAGGTTGTCAGTCCCATGCCCGTGGAATCAAGTGCAGTGAAGCTCACTGGATGCAATCCGAACACCTTTAACGCCAGAAAAATTCCTGGTGACCTAAAGTGGATTCGAACCCGGGACACTTGCATCATAGAGCGAGTGCTCTACCACTTGACCCATTGAATGCCCTAATTTGGTTATTGTCCCTAGGAATTATCTAACTACTCAACACCAAAATTAATTCATTGACTATTCGAAGATTACATACATAATTTTAATTAATTTATTTGCATGGCCGAAATTAGAAGCTGGCCGAAATTTGGCACACTTCCCCTAAGTGCTACAAAATTGAAAAGTTCCCCAACCCCAGACACGGAGGGCACGATTACCCTCATCTACGGTACAGAGTCTTCAATAAGGGCTCCCTTTTTTCATACTGACATTTAGAATTTCATTAATTTCAGTATGATATTTGAAGCTTTCATGAAACTTTCAGTCCTACAGTAAAGAATATCTCTGAAGGGAGCTTCCACAAGGCTCTGATGCAGCAAAAGGGAATATGGAAAGATTTAACACACAGTGAAGAGAGATCAGTATCAGTTGTTGAAATCCCATTGGTTTCAATTTCCTCTTCATTTGAGCTTCTTGTCCTGTGTGAAATTATTATTCCTCAAATGGTCATTTAACTTTTTTACACTTTGCATTAGTGAATAAATTGCGAGACACCCACGTGTTGTCAATAAATTTCTTATCTCGCTTCACATTTTATTCCATCATACCATGGGTGATTACACTAAATCTTGCTGGTGTCAATTGATAGGAGAACCTTTTAAATTTTAATAATTACCCATTTCCAAAATAAAAACAACTACAAAAAAATCAAAATAACAGTCAACCACCACAATGTCTACCAAGTAGACGTTACTTTGGGAAGAATATCTTTTTTTTTGGGCTTGGACTTTGTGCAAGAGAATGAAAAACAAAAATCGTCCCGAGAAAATACCAAACACTATAACACGGGGATTAATTAAAATAATGCCAAGCCACACAAGTGGCCAATCAATTGAGACTATAAATTTCAGACTAATTAGTTTTTTCCTCTCCACTCCTTAAACTCACTTTGAATGAGGAGAAAATAAAAGAAATCTTCATCGATTCTTTGATGAAAACTTCCCTTTTTGCATCTCATTAACTCCCATTCATTCAAAAGAGTGAGATAAATTCACAAGTATTGCGGATGTAGAAGGGAGATACATTATTTTAAAGTCATTTTAACAAAGATAATATTTGGAGAGAAACTCATTTGAATAACTAGCGCTACTGGTTAAATTCATTTGAGGACTATGAGCCGACGAGTCGTCCATCCTCGGAGGATGCGATGGTGAGTTAAAAAGTTTTTACTTTACGTGATGTCAATAGAATTTTATAAAGTATTAAATAAACGAATGATACTTGAGCAGATTATTATTGTAGCGGTTGTAGCGATACAATATTCCCGGCATGTTACAACAAAAAATGAATTATTGAGACAGCTGTCAATGTACTGTCAACTTCTTTAATGCATAACACACATATTTTTTTGTTTTGTAAATACGCTTTCTAAAGTATAATATATGATTAGGCGATATAATTAGAAATAAATTTCTGTAAAACTCATATTATATCAAAGACATTCCTGCAGAACTAAAAGAGACAAAAAACAATTGACAGCTGTCAAGGTATTTATAGAATTGCAGAGCCATCTATTTTCTCAATGACGTATGTGTTGAGCGAGACAAGTAGAATTATCGTTTTCTCTTTTTAGGTAAACTGACAATAACTCTAATTAATTAAAATATTGAAAAAAATCGCAAAATCGGGTTCTCATAATCATTCAATTCTGTTAGAATTGAAGCTATGGCTTAGCCTGAATTGAAGCTAATGCCGGCTTCAGACTGGAGGTTTAGCCCAGTTCCCGAAGGTCTCAAAAATCTAAATAACAAGCAATTTTACTGATTTTTCAAAATCTAATGGATTATTTGCGCTTAATAAATAATTCTGAACAACAATTTCCTAAAAAATCATACCTGGAATTAGAGGAGTTAAGCCAGATGGCTAAGCCTTAGGTCTGAAGCCCGTATAAGGCTATGTAAAAACTTAGATTTAAACACCTCATATTTCAGGCCAAAGGCGTCGGTCGTAGAATACTTTGTTGTAGGAGTAAGCATCGTCTTCTGATATTTAACTCTTACCAACCCTTACTTAACCTTGACCCTTTGGTTCCCTCTCTAGAAGTGTTTTTCTTTACGTATAGGAACGAACGGATCGCTCCAAAAATCGAATTTACTCGTGGCATGCTAGTAAAATATGAGTTTGTGGACATTTATAAAATAAATAATACAAAATAAATTGCATCTGAGTTAGTTAAATATTCTAACGATTCTAACCATAAATGCGGGAGACTTTGGTCTCCGGGGTGACTTTGCCCTTGGTGTTCGTAAGCTTTTCTTTAATTCTAACACCTATTTATGATCTTCGTCGATCGGATATGGCCATCCTTACGTGCTAGATTATAAGAAAAGCTCACGAACAGCAGGGAGGCAGTGTCACCCTCGGAGGGCATTCACCAGCTTCTACGGTACTTAGTTTGAAACAGGTTGTAAAATATCCGGTCAATGCAATTGTACTGGTATTTTAGTGTCATACATATGTCCGTAATTGGGTTTCTTAAAAATATCAGTAACGTTAATATTCTGAAATTTAGAGCAAGGGCTCCGTTTTTAATTATAAACAAAATATGGCATACAACATTTCATATTGTGACTTACAACTGTCAACTTTTAAAGTTTGAAAGACAGCTGTCAAAGTGTTCAGAGTTGACAGAACCAAACTCACGTCAACATTTTGAATATAGTACCCGTCAAATCATTGCTCTACCTGCCGATTTTACTCGGAGGTTTTTTGAATTGTAACGGTATTCAGAGAAAATTGTAGATTTTCGGCAGAATTTCTGCATAGAAAATCTGCCGAAATTCGACAGAATTTCTTCCGAAAATCTACAGATTCTCGGCAGAATTTCTGCATAGTCTCCAGTGTGTCAACAAAAATAATATTGATTTATCAAGAAACTGTAGAAGTTACAAAGAAAATGATATGCTCTGCTTAACAAGTATTACCGAATAAGGTAAAGTACCCTTACTCGACCGGGTTCCTCTATTCGACCGGTGGGTCAATTTTTGAATATTTGATGGTGAATTTCATCAATTTCTATGAATTTGTCACTGATTCGTATTATTTAAAGAATAATTGACCTATTAAAGTTAGATCATACACAAAATATTATAGCAAATATAATTAAATTGAATAAATAAATCTACCGGTCGAATAGAGGAACCGGTCGAATAAAGGGTACTTTACCTTAAACATTTTAGATAAATAAAAAAAAATGCGAGCAAAAATACTAATTTCCTAAAAATCGCCTATGGAATGATACAAAAACACGAAATTTAGGTCGACATTCTGCTTAAAATTTTCACTTCACTATTCTCTACTTATAACACGGCGTCGCAGAATTTTCAAGTTTATATAAACACTGTAATATCACCAAGAATAACTTTATTGAATTTTGCAAACTTTAGTAAAAAATATTCCATCTTTTCTGACACAGCT
This sequence comes from Phlebotomus papatasi, assembly GCF_024763615.1. Taxonomy (NCBI): domain Eukaryota; kingdom Metazoa; phylum Arthropoda; class Insecta; order Diptera; family Psychodidae; genus Phlebotomus; species Phlebotomus papatasi. The sequence continues at coordinate 99,501,588 of NC_077223.1, forward strand.
GTCTGGAAAATCTGGAATGTAGATAAAAATCTACAGAAAATCGGCAAAATATCTACAGAAATTCGTCAGAGTATGCACCAGGGAGGAAATTCTGTAACTCGATGAACGCTTCACTAGTGAACGATTCACTAGTGAAAGGTTCACGAGCTTCACTTCACGACTGCTAGAAAAGTTATTCTGTAACTTTGCGTGAAGCAGAGAGGGGAAGTGTGTTGAAATTTTCATTAAATTTAAGATTTTTATCAAAATTTGAACTAAATAACAATGGAAAACACTAGAATTGAGTATTAGAAATGATATGGTCTTGTTTTTCAAGCTGAGTATGGAAAAAATTTTTACTGGCTTCACCGAGTGATAATATCATCTTCGCCGAAAAATTGACAAGTGAAAGACATAACCTCAAAGTGATCCTTTCACGTGAAGCTATCGCAAAAGTTACAGAATCTCTTTTGCGATCACTTTAGTGAAGCGTTCACCAATTTTGACAGGTGATCACTTCACAAGAGTTATAGAATTCCCCCCCCCCCCCAGAATTCGTCAGAAAATCTGGAAAAAATTTTGACGAATTTTGTCCCAAGCCCAAATAAAATTCGTAGGAATATCTACAGATTTCTCGGCAGATTTTCGGTAGAGGTGTAGATATTTCCTGCAGAAATCCTAAAGATATCTGAGGAAATTATTTGACGAGTACGTAAAAGGTTATTTTATGTTACCAGACGAATTAACACGAACGAACGACATCAGTGAAGTTCCTTAAATACGTACGTTTATGGGTATAGATGACATTTCTTAATCCTCAAATGTCAACTATATTTTTAAATATGTAACGAAATTCACGTGAAATGTACTTATATTTAAATTTTCCAACGGAAATTCAATGCACTTCAATTTGCGACTTATATTTTCAAAACTTTTAAATCTTCCGAAATGATATTAAAAAAAAAAAAACAAAAACGAAAAATATCTACCCATAACAAGGTATAACAGAATGTAATAGTGCTATCAGTAAGCCTTTTAATTCTCAACACACAATGTTGCGTTCTTAATGTATCTCACTGAAAAGATTATACGAAAACCCAATGTGGTAACAAATTTTTATCTTGTACTTTTTAATGGTGAAGTTACAAAACTAATTGTGATACAAAAATTGCTGGTTACAAGTGTTTTTTTCTGAGATAAATTTTCTAAAACAGCCGTTCAAAAAAAATATATATAATCAGCTCCCGTGTTTGTTTTGATATTAATGACACCCATATTAATTAACAACACAGCTACCATATGAATAAATTCCATGCATATCTTGGTCGAATATTATCATTTCAATCATGTTGAAGTATAAATTTCAATTCCAGTGAAAAAATCAAAATTTTTATGGTTTTCCTTCTCCTAGAAATTTCCATAAAAGTGCCTTGAGCACCAGATGGATGGGAAAATATTAAAATTATTACATTGAAAGATGATATCAGGATTTTATATTCTCCGCAAAAGATTGTGGTTAAGCTCTACTTGTGGTGTGTTTAAAAAAAAAATATAGTAGGAAAGCTTGGAACAAACTAAAATATGACAAAATCTAGAGAAGCAATTATTAACATTTATGGTGTTATTTTGGGAAGAATTTCTTCTCCGAATTTTTTTTTTTTTGAAACTTTTTATCTCATGCATAATAAAAGAGTTTGTATGTAAATTGAGAATGTGTGAAACTGATTTCAGGTAGCTTCGTCATTCTCTGTGGCAGCTCATTATCGGTGCTGGAATAACAAAATGCCCAGAAAGATGAAGATTCTGGAGAGGACATCTTTCCACATCTTTTGTCTCTATCCCGAAAATAAAAATCTCTCTATAGCGACTAAACAAGAAAAGAAACCATATATAGCCGATACCCCGTGACCAAAGAATAAAAAGAATACCGTGGAAGACTTTCAAGACACTCCACACCGCACATCACTATCATGATCCACCGATCTAAGAACTACTTTGGTGGCTGCTAATTAGATGTCCACCCTGATTAATAAATCAAATCGACGAGATGCCGCGACACAAAGAAAAACCCGAAATAATCCAATAGGGTCATCCCAAAAACGGTCCAAGTGTGGGAATTTATTGTTTGTTTTGGAGATCCTCTTCAAACCCCAACCCATTCCATGACAATCCCAACAACAAACAGTCAGTGGAGGAGCTTCAAATATATCCTAATAATAGTGCTTTTTAGTGTGTTACAAATCCCAGTAGAATTTTACAAAATGTGTCCATCAACTGATGTTTCATTAAGCACTTCAACTTGAATGACAGTCACGATGGGTTTCCTCATTAAATCCAATTAAATAGCACTACCCTGAATTATTGAGAAGTTGTTTAGGTTTCTAAAATGCTCAAAAAGGCAATTACGAAAGGAAAATTTCAGGAAATAAAAGTAGTTTTTTGAACATGAATTTAACGTTTCAATAAACAAATTTTATATTTAGTGAATGAATAATAATAATAATAATAATAAACATTTATTCGTGCCCCAAGCAAAGCATTTTACAATTATAGGACTATCAATTTCAGTTAAGATTCAGTTAAGTTCAATTAAGTATCAAACAATTTCATATTAGAGAGATACGGAAAAGCTTTCATTAGAAAATATTAGAACGCTTGGAAAAGCATCAATTTCTCTGGGACTTCTTTTATTAGTTCAAATATTTTTAAATTAATAATTAAGTATATGAAGACTTGTAATAATATTCATTTGTTCTTCAGAATCCATTTAAAGATTAAGGACAAAGAAAAGATTGTTAAAAATCCTGAAATTTTGATCAGGAACATTTTTGTATTTGGACGATAAGTATCGTATAACAGAGCATTTCCAAATTTTGCAATTATTTTTAATTTCATCCTTCATTACAAGGGTTTTTTTATTATAAAAGAGTTTATTCTTAAAAGATATAATACTCATATTTGATCAAATACATTAATTCAAAAACTTATAGGTTATGTTAAGCCTACCTAAAAAAAATGAAGATACATATTTTATGAAGAAAGATCTCTTAACCCTTAAATGAACTCTTAATGATTTGGTGACTTTAAAACGATCTTTATTTTTGTACTATAAAGTTTTTGCCCTCTGTCATTCTGCAATGTAGAGAAATCTTTGATTAATAAGCATGAAAAAAAAATCTGATTCAAGAGTTCTTAAACACTTGAATGTGTCAGTTTACACCTTAAAAAAAATCACATTCTACCAATTAAAAAGGCACCTGAAGTGTATTTTTTTTGTAATAGTAATAATAATATTTATTCAATAACAAATATAGGGTTCATACAATTGTGCTAATGAGAAAAAGAACCACAAGAAAAGTAAAAAAAAAATAGCAACAAAAAAAGAAAAAAAGGATTACAATAGTATAAAAAAGGAAAAAGAAAATTATGTAAGAAAAAAAGATCAAATAAGTGCTTCTTTAGGATTCAGCCTGAAAAAAGCGTTGGATGCCATCTACAGACCTACGCGAATCACCTGGAACGGAGTTAAAGATAACTACGGCCTTTACAAATAATAATGATCGATGAAGACAGTCACTCCTGCCCTTAGGCACTATGAGTCCCCGAACCTTGCCCGAGCCCCCTAACCAGAAGACCTTACAGGGACTAAGGACACATAAATATTAACAAATTAAACAGAAAAAGCACAGATCTTGAGTTTAAGTGTGAAGTAAGGCCACAGCCAATAAATGCATTTCTATGATGGGGGAGGGGAAGTATTGATATGGTCTGTCGAAAAGAAGAGTTCTGATCTGTAGTTAAAGAAAGGAAGAAGAAGCGCTCTCTCGAGGAGCAAGCGAGTGTTGTAAGGTGTGATGTCTCAGAAACGCCTAAGGCCGGCTTCAGACCAGGGCCTCATCCCAGTTCCTCTCTTAGATGGCTTTCTTGGTGACTGCGGATGGACCAGGAATCTTTTCAGACTTAATTTGAGACATAGTGCTTAGATTCTGACATTAGAAACTGGCGTTCTGTCAAATGGCATTTTCCGAAAACAACAAAGTGCATTTTTAAACGTTTATGTACAAAATTATTTCTATCTCGATTATGGTGGAACAATTTCATTTTGTGCCTTTTCGGTATCAAAGTTTTTCATTCGAAACATCTTAAAACATTTCCTGAACACCGCAAAATTCCTTTTTGACCTTCGAAATGACTGAATTATGTTTCACTGTTTCACTGGAAGGGTACGTCATCATCTATAAACCACTAACAAAGTACTAAACCTTCGTTTCAACGAGGACTTAGTTAAGTCTCCAAATTTTTAGGCTTAACCACAACCTGATCGTTTTAGACTTTGACTTAAGCGCTAAGTCTCAGTCAAAGAATTGTTGACCTTATACGGGCTTCGGACCTAAGGCTTAGCTATATGGCTTCACTTCTCTAATTTCTTCTTAATCAAGATTTCTTGGAAAATTATCACTTAAGATTGGTCAAGATGGGCTAGTGATCCATTAAATTTTGAAAAACCAATAAAATTGGTTGCTATTTTGAATTTCGAGACCATTGGGAACTGGGCTAAACCTTAGGTTTGAAGCCGACCTTACGGAAAATTGATGTGGTATGATCTGACAAGGTTTTTTTACCTGATCAACGAAGGGAATAATTCCTTCGTGTAGGAGTAAAGGATTTATTTTAATTTCTAAAGTTTACACTGGTAAAAATAAAAGGATCAAATTGATCCTTTTACAAAGGATGGATCAAATTAACATGTTCTATTATGGAAAATGTGCATTCAGAGTTTGAAATTTGATCCATCCTTTGCAAAAGGATCAAATTTGGATCAATTTGATCCTTTTATTTTCATCAGTGTATTTTAATTTCTAAAATGTCACAAAAATCTGGCACTTGAATATTTGAAAATACTGATTCTTTTGTTTTCGAGATCGCTGTACCCTTTTAAAGGTAATTTATAGATTGGCTAGATTTTTAAATATCTTTGTAAACTGCCTTAATATTTAGAAACCCAAGATCTTTAGGGAACTGTAATGAATCTTCAGTTTTAAGATCACTTAACAGTTTAAAAGCTATTGAATAATATCTCGTTAAGTTGCCTCTCTGGGTTTTGTTCGATAACATTGTTCGACTTTGTTCTAAATCACATGACACAAAAATTTTTTACTTTCTTGTTTGAATTTTTATTTAAGTCTTGAATTTTTAAAAAATATCCATTAACCTTAGAATGTCAGTAAATGTCACGATTTGAATATCAGAATAAATAACGAGTAAGACCGTGTTCAGATTAGAGGTTTAGCCCAGTTCCTTAAGGTCTCAAAACCTTAAACAGTAAACGATTTTATTGACTTTTTAAAATGTAATAGGTCATTTGCCTTTAATAGTAAAATCGTAAATCAAAATTTTCCAAAAATTCTCGACTGATAAGATATTAGAGAAGTTAAGCCATATGGCTAAGCCTTAAGGCTCAAATAGACTTAGGCTGATCTTCGAGAATATTTAGCCTGTAAAATTTTGCAGTTAAAATTTATTCCAAACTATCATACACTGAGAACTTAAGATCATTGATTAAAGTTCCTTTGCATACATTTTCTACTTAATACACTACTACCGAATTTTACAGGCTAAATATTCTCGAGGATCAGCCTGAGTCTATTTTGGCCCTTAGGTCTGAAACCCGTATAACGATCAGATTGAATAAATTCTTCGTTAATAGTCACAAGTATAGTAATATTTATTTGTTTATTAAATCCTTATACACAATCCCCTAAGCTAAGCACGTCTGAACTTGCGCATATCAACACTTCCTACAGCAGAAATATTTCTCGCGGTGTTATTCTTCACGTTCCATTTAGAAAAAAAGGAGAGAGATGAGTGGTAAGCTAAGAAAAAAAAGAAGTCAGCCTCATGGCTAAATTATGATTGAGGGAACAATGTTGTAGTGTACGCAAAATGTGTTTGGTGAATATTTATGAAATATTCAAATTGGAATAAATTATTAATTCGTGGTGCATCGATGAAACGTGATAACGATGTCTCATGCATATCGCATGTTAATTGCGAAGGACATGAATTTGCCCCGAATGAATTGTACCCGGTGGTTGCAGCTTCCAACTCTTCACACTGGGGGGTAATTGTCGGTATTATTCTTAGTGAGGATAGAACTTTGTGGATTTCTCTCTTTTTGTGTCTCTTTGGACTCTTATCTCAGGCAGATCCACCACATTTTTATCCATGCAATACAATCCTTGCGATTTATCCGCGGTAGTTTGTGAATTTCATCCATTGGCGCTCTTTGCACTTTCTTGGGAGGCTTGTTGATGTGCAACCACAAAAAAAAGAGGAATCCAAGAAGGTAATTCACTCCCAACTCAACTGAGATTGAGAACTTATAGCCCCATCAAGACGCCAGAGACTCCTCCTCTCCGATCGACAGCTTATCCAAAGGCAATTTCGCCATGTGATGTGCAACTTTTTTTCTTCTCATATTAACTCCAAGAGGCGTGCGCACCTCAAATCCGCCGCTTTGCGTGACTTCATGGCTTCTGCTTCAAATCCGCAAAAAGCATCAACATATCAAAAAAAAAAAGAATTTCACCAACTCACATGCGGATTTTGCATGAAAGACAACCCAACATTTCTATACTCAAAATCATATGGAAATTTATATTGCAGAAATTTTCTCTCTAACGACACCATCATCCATTCACCCGCAACTCCTTCAGTATCTCTGGGTTAACATAATAACGTTGACAGCATTTATTGGATCAGTAGAAAACTCTTAAGCTTCAAACTTGCCACATAATCGTCAAATTAATGACTTTCATTCAACTAATGAGATTGTTAAGTACAATTAAGGAGTTGACTCTCTTTAGAATGCATCTTCTCTCCCTCCTCCGAAAAGCACTAATGAAGCATAAAGAAACATCTGGCTGAGTTGCTTCTTAATTGACAATGAAAATTTTCACTTTCTTACACTAGCCTTTAGAGATAGTCACTGATTTCTTCTACTAAATTACACAACGAAGAACTGAGAAAAAAAAATTGGAGTTAAAGAATAATCTTATTGGATGACAGAGATTCTAAGGTTGTCCAACAAAGTTGTCAAGTAATAAAAGCCCCGCAGTAAAAGGACTAGCTAAAGAGCAATAACATGGATTTCATCTTAAAATCTAGCTCTAAAACCTGCGAAATGACCATTCTATGATCCTACGTGTAAGGGCCTTGGCAGACCTGAGGATTAGAGTAATAGAGTATTAGAGGATTAGAGATGGCTTAGCGTAATAATAAATAATGTTCAAACTACATTTCCATCATTTTCCACTAAGTCGTCTCTCGGCTTAAGTCGTAAGTGTGTTTAGGGCATAAGCGTTAAGAGTTACGTTAGTGTCTAAATTCGAAACCCAACCTGTCCAGTATTTTTTACATGTGTCTCAAAATGGAGGTTTAGAGTAGTTCCCAAAAATTTTATTATCATAAATAAAAAGCAGTTTTAGTGGCATTCCAAAAGTTAAGGAATCACTTTAATGGTAAGGAATTTTCCCAAAAACCTTACCCATAAAGATATCAGAAGATAAGTTATTTACCTAAAACCTTAGGCCCGAAGACCGTATAAGTTTGAACGCCAAATTTATAATTATATTTTGATATTTCTTTAATTAGAAATTTTTGAGAACTATTTTGAGCCTAAATATTGATTTGTTAGAACTTTAGAATCTGGATTTTATGAAAATATTATAAATAAATTAATGTCGCTAAAAAACATAGAGGAATTACATATTTCACGAGCGAAAATTTTAACCCTTTAAGGACGATTGGAACACTGGTGTCCCATAAAGAAAATAATTTTTCCTGACTAGGGTCGGAGGAACGTCTGTTCGACAGGGAACCCCTATTGACACTTTTGTCAAAATGTTGAAAATTATTTAATGTATCTAGTAAAATATAAGTAATATAACTTTTTTTCTGTAATATACCTTTTACTATAAACAGAAATGTTCAAATTTCATATCCCAAATGGTACAAAGTAGGGTGTCAATAGGTGCTGACACGAGTTCTTAAAGTGGCAATAGACGTTCCTTTCACCCTACCTTAAGTTATTTTTTTCTTATGTTTGTACGTAATTGCAAAGTAGAAGGTTAAAGGATTTAAGGATATTTTTTGCAAGCCTCCAGCTATTTGCTATATAGTAAATATTTAAGCTTAAAAATTACGAATTTTTAAATTATCATATTCAAAAATGATTTTAATTATTTTTTATACTTCCAATTTTTTAAGCAAAACCGTTTTTTAAGCAAAAAGAAACTGCAATACTCAAACATAATATTTTTCTTTAGAATGAAAATTATCCGTCATTGGTAACGTCAGAAAAATTACTTAATTTTTTTGGCTATTTTTGTCCCTATCGTTTATAGGGGCAAGAAATACACAGAATCAGATTCTGTTGGCTTTTCGAGAGTTAGATGTAAGACGTTTCACAAGTTTTCTTTATCGCGGTTTAATTTTTATTGCTGATTTTCGGTCAGTGAAAACTGTCTCGTCGTTAAAGGGTTAAACTTACGTTTTTCAATTGGACTACTGTATTTTGGTTTATTGCCCTAAGGGCCTTGATAGAACAGTCAATAAATATTTCAATTTCCGGGGGTTATATTGACCTTCAGAGGAAAGGAGATTCTACTCCACAAGATACACCGTCGGACAAAGTAGAGTGTACCTGTCAGAGATCGCCTGCGGATGAACTAGGACAGACCTCCAAAATTGCTTTTTAAAAATTCCAAAATTGCGTTGCTCGCAAGAATTATAGCCTAGAGCGAAAAGTTGCCATCTTACGGAAAATCTACAATCTACGTTAATTCTAGAATAAGGAACTGCTAAGGAACGGTAAACTAGAGATGGCGGATGATGAAGAAGGGGCTAGGGACAGAAATTTTGTTTCATATTTTGTGATAAGTGCCCGTCTGACCAAGTAAGCGTGAATTATAGCCTCAATTAACCCCTATCTTTCATACCTTACTTTTAAGAAGCTCCCATACAAAATACCCCTTACCAAATATACGTAAAGGACATTGTTTTGCGTTCATGGTGGTGAAGAGCGGAACTACGAAAATTATGTTGCCGGCCGTGTTGCTCAGCCGTCAGTGACAAGATGGAACATTTTACAAAATATTTTATTTGTTTTTAAAATTCTCATAAAGATTCTCCGGGATTTTAGTGTTTTTTTTTTAATAATAATAAATGTGCGTGGGTGCGTTTCGTGTAGAAAAAAGTGTCGTGGTAACAATAAACAAATTTCCAACCTTGAAATACGTGTCTTTATTTTCTTTCGGGGGTATTTTTTAGGAGACAATTTTTTTCATAATAGTTTTTGCTTTTCTAAAGTGTTAAATCGTTCATCCTGATTAAATAAAACATATTCCTATTTTTGTAGCTTCTATCATTTATATAAAATTTGAAGGTGAAATCAGGATGTGAAATTGACAGTTTCATTCCACCGCCATTGATATACGTGGCAAGATTCAGTCCTTAATTTGTGCCTACCACTCGGATCTTGCCTATGAGGGCTAAAATAGTGTCTAAAGCTGGGTGTTAATTAATGGCTCAAGGCTGGGTTTCCCTTACCCTGTGTCAGACGGGATATGACGATCATGGACGCAAATGTTTTGCTACCATTATCATAACCATACGCGTTATGATAATGATTAGATTTTGATATTTAAGAAATAAATTATATTTTCCTAATTTTCTCTATTTTTCGTATCCCAACCGTTAAACGTCCCTCGTCGTATTATCGTCAGTTCTGATCTCTAGGACCAAACGTTAAGTTCCGAGTATATGATAAGTTAATTTACCTCAGACGAGCAACTAAGCCTTATGCAATTCAAACTCGATAAACAGTTTATTCATCATTTCGAATTTAAAACCTTCAGTCTTCAGTTGAATTACAAGATCTTTGATTTTTTCTGAAGCATCAGGAATTCAAAACATCTATCACACAAGGCAGTTTCATCAACAACCATTAAAGAAAGACTTAAAAATCTGAATTGTATAATTTAAACACCATCAAAGATCTTCACGACTTTGACATAAAAAGTCCGATCAGTTGAAATTCATTGAGAGGCAAAAGGAACAATTATCGTATCTTTGGGAGTAGCATTTGTCTTTTTGGACTTTTCCTCCACCTCCTAAAGGCCCAAACACTATCAATGACAAAAATCTCCCATTGCCGTCATAACTACAAATCTTGTAAATCTCTCTTCGTGCAGGGAGAGTCTCCATGAGGAATTTTCAAACATGAAACGGTAGCCGAGTTTTTAACGATTTGAAGAGTCCAACCGCACACATACCTCCCAAATAAATCTCAAAAACAAGAACCCCTCTGCCCCCCATTTCCTGCATGGATCCCAAACAAATATAACAATAACGATCGCGAATGGAAAAAAAGGCATAAGGTATAATGACAAATCCATACTGAATTGGTTATTCCTCTTTTTTTTTTCGCCAACCACAATAACCATCCTAAAGAACTCCCTCACCAATTGTCTCTCATGCCTCAAGTTTTCAATTTGGTTCCCTCTTGATGCCTTTTGGCTTTTATAATCTTTTCTTGTGTCGCGCGCGGCAGCAATTGCAATGCGGATGGCGCCTCTATTAAATCCACATTATTTACCCAAGTTCACGATTGACACAAACGAGGGAGAAAAAAGCCCATAAGAGACGAGGGAGGTGAAAGGAATTAAAAACTATTGGCAAGAGATACTTTGTGGCTCCACACATATTTATAAATACCAGGACACAATAATTTTTTCCATCCATTCCTCTCTTTTCTTACCCCATTCGTTTTCAACTCACGATTGTCACGATTTTTCGCAGCGCATAAACCAGTCAAATTACTTTTGATATCCATGCGTTTTCCCAATAGCTTCTCCCATTCAAGTCTCTTACTCTCTTCAATTGATTTTGGAAAAAAAAAAACAAAGGATCACTTTTGGGGAGACTCAAGTCCAAGGGGTTAATATGACCTAAATACGAATAGCCGAGATAAAAAATTTGCAAAAACGAACCACTTAACTATTTTGTTTATTGGTTAGCTTTCGCAGGATTCGAAGCTTAGATAAATCTTTAAGGACTTGATTGCAAACCGGCTTTGCACAGACATAAGTCACAAGTAATTTTCACAAGCTTTGGCTATTATTGGCCTTTTGTTAAAAATATTAAAAGTCGAAAAGGAAACTAGTATCACCAATAAAACGACGAAAGTGTGAGGTTCCAATTCGATCTACCGTTCAGCCTTCTAAAAGAGTACAGGGGTAATTGAAATAGATTGATAGTGCCTTTAAACCTAGTTTTGTTATATGGCTGAACTGTTATAATTTATTATAACGTAAGGTATTTTAAAAATTGTGATTGGATATCATAGACAAATGATGATCCATTTAATTTTGAAAAATTACAAAAAGTTCTCATTATTTATAACAGAGGTGTGCAAGAACCGTTTAAAACCGCACAAACGTCAAGTGAAACTTGTTCGTCAATGGTCAACACGCTACCAGAACTAAATTATTTTGACGTTTATTCGGTAGAACGGCTCTTGCACAACACACCCCTGATTTCGAACTTCGAGATCTTCGGAACTGGATTAAAACTTCAGTCTAATTTTAACAAAAATTGTCTAAAAAATAAAATATATCGTAATACTTAATACCTCGGAACTAAAATTAGATCAAGACAGGACCAGAACTATCATAGTTCTGGTCCTATCTTGATCGAATTATTAGTTCCGAGGTATTAAATATAACGATATATTTTATTTGTTACACAATTTTTGTTTAAGGACCAGAACTATGATAGTTCTGGTCCTGTCTTGATCTAATTTTAGTTCCGAGGTATTAAATATAACGATATACTTTATTTGTTAGACAATTTTTGTTTAGGGACCAAAACTATGATAGTTCTGGGCCTGTATTGATCTAATTTTAGTTCCGAGGTATTAAGTATAACGATATATTTTATTTGTTAGACAATTTTTGTTTAAGTTAGACTGAAGTTTTAATCCAGTTCCGTTATAAAGGCCCATATCCAGTAGGGATGGACCTTTATTCTCCATGTTCAGCACGAAGAGTTCGTCTGATAAAGCTGGTTTTAACTGGCGGCATAATTATTCTATAGATAAGGATCAACCTATCCTGAATCTGAATTTATTTACAATAACTAAATATATGGATATGAACCTGATGCTCTCGTCTGCAGCAACTTCAATAACATTAAAATAGAGCATCAGCCAAATATGGTTACTAATAGGGAACTACAACTCGTCGAATCTGTAACAACAATAACAGCCGCTAACAACATCTCAACTGAAGTCCGCGCACGACAAGTGGTATCGAGCAAAACGTATTTCAGCCTATTTAGAATGTTTCTGTCCAGAAATGTGATAATAATTCCTACCACATTGAGATGCAGATGGATGTCAAAGTCAGAGAACAGAGATAACATATTGGCCTCAATTCTGAGAACAAGATCAAGATCAAAATTTTAGGCTATATATCCAAAATCAAAGTATCATATTCTGACGTGATGCAATAAGGAAATTGAAACGTCTTAGCCAAAAATCAAAATTTCAAGACTTCTCACAATTCGAATCGGCACTTCTGAAAAAAGAATAACAAGAAAAAACAAAAAAATAACAATTAAAAATTTCAAGAAAACAAGAAATCTCACGGTTTAAACTGGTTCCAGAATTAGAAATCTTGAAATCCTTTTACGATTAGCGTTAGAATTTTATGCTCGGTCAATAGATGAATTAAACAAAAATGACACGGATTTGGACCTGGCTCCTTCTCCTCCTTTATCACTAAAACGTTTTAGTGATAAAGGAGGACAAGGCTCCTTTATCACTAAAACGTTTTAGTGATAAAGTAGGACAAGGAGCCAGACCAAAATCCGTGTCGTTTTTATTCAATTAGCGTTAGACTTCTAGATCCAAGACATTTGACAGATTTGACATCTCAACCTTGATTTTTTGATATCAGATTACCAAACCCTTGAAATTCTGTCGATTTTGGCTTCAGAATTAAGCTCAGTAATCCTAAGCTAAAGATTGTTTAAAATGCCAATACAATGAAATATGAGACTATTTACACCGCCGTATTAGATTGGGATTGAATTGTTCCAAAATCGGATTTCGAATAATTAAGTCTTAATCTAATGTCGCAATCTAAACGATTTCATTGAGGTCATTTAGACTGTCGTATTAGATTTTGTCTGAATTGTCCCAAAAACCGATTTTGGGACAATTCAATCTCAATTCAATGCAGCAGTGTAAATGGCCCCTATGAGTTTTTCTATGACTTTTCCTGTATGCTGTCAGGGATACATACCAAACGTGCAAGCAGGAAGAGTTAGGACTCACGTATGTTTAGTCTGATCTTTAAATTCTTAGCCTCTAAAATTTGGCAACGATGGATTAGGTAAAGGAAATTTATGCAAAGGATTTGTAATTGGTGATCGTGTATGACAGTTTGAGGTAAATCTACTGCAAAATTTTACAGGCTTCATTGACAATCAGCCTGAGCTATTTAGGCTCTTAGGGTTACAGGATCACGAACTTTCGGGTGTTTCAGTTTGATTTTCAAAAAGAATAAACCAAAAATAGCTGTGTCTGTTTATCCTTCAGATAAAAACTAATAAATGTTTAAAAATATTGTAACTATAAGTATCAGGGTTGCCTTGTGCAAATGTAAAATTTGCATACTGTTTCATACTTGCTTATACAAATTCATACAAACATTCTAGGGTCGAAGGAACATCTATTGGCACTTCAAAATATCGTATCCTGACTGAACTATTCGCTCCCTGTTTTGTACCATTTGAGATGTGAAATTTGACCGCCTATCCTTACAGGAAACGGTAGATTAATAAACAAACGTCATATTACTTGCATTTCATTAGATAACATTAAATAAAATTCAATGTTTTGATGAAATTTCTAATAAGTGTTCTCTGTCGAATAGGCGTTCCTTTGACCCTATAAAATATTTTGATTTTCTCTCATCAGATAACCCAGAACTGAGTTTGTCATTCCAAAATTAGGTACAACCCTTCCGCAAAACTAACTAACCCCTTGGAAATATACAAAAATACAAAATTCCTCAAATTAAAATGCAATGTTTCACTTCCAATTTAATATGGTTCTTCTTTTTGACTTTTTGTACCATTGCATTTGATCTTTTTTGAGATACATTGTATATGCCTTTTTATGCTAAAAAATTTCACGATTGATTCTTGACGGCATTTTTGGGAGTGTTTCACCCAATTTTTCCATTCTTGTGAACCCTTTTTTTTATTCATTCTCTCTTTTGCCACTCTCAGCTCCACCAAAAAGGATATCAATCAATCCGCCAAAACAATTCAATCTCAATGTACATAAATCACTCTGTGTGGACAGCTTTTGACTTTTTGCCACAAATTATGTGGCGCTTTGGCCCGTGAAGGCGGCACAATGTTAGATCACTTTATGCTCTTCTTTTCTTCAACTCTCTTCCGGAGCATTCTTTTTTTTCTCTTGAAGTATTGCAATATCCTGGGAAAATTACTGGATTTTAAAGACGAAGGTATATCAATTGACGATTTTGGTAGATGCAGAAATTGCCAACCAAAAAAACAAAACAGCAAAATTTATGCTAAAAAGAAGGAATACTTGGAAATATTTGTAGAATTTTTTTTCGCTTCTTGAAATATTTTCCACACAGACTGCCGAAGATAAAACTTCACATCCCAAAAGAATATGTACGAAGAAAATGTCTGATCGAGACCTTTTGTTGAAACAGTAGCCAGAGGATTGTATGTTAGCAATATTAAAGTGTTGAATGTGAATTTTATCAGATTTTCCATATATTCAGAGGCAATAGCCAAAGGCAAGAAATTCCCCAGTCAGATGGTTGAGACTTTTAAAATATATTGCAGGTGGATCTTTTTTCCATTGGATTTTTAAATACAAGGACAAAAATAATAAATTGGAAAAATTCCTCTGTCTCTTCACCCATAGTGATAAAGTGTAAAATTCTTCTTTTTCCTTTTCGCCCATGTGAAAATATTGCACGTGAAATAAAGAAACACTGAGAAAAAAATATTGTGATGTAGATCTTTCTAGTAAATTTATCTGGATGATATTAAATTTTACCAGTAAAATAATATTAAAGCTTTAAGTGAGAGACAGAGTAGTAAAATAAATTTTATCGACTAAGAAAATGCAATAAATATGCAAAGAGTAATCTACATCAATTAAAGTGCCTCTAATGCCAGGCTCATCAATTACGAATAGGTACGCTATAAAAGAATATTAGTAAACGCTTTATTTTCAAATTTTAATGTTGCAAATTTAAATGACT
This sequence comes from Phlebotomus papatasi, assembly GCF_024763615.1. Classification (NCBI taxonomy): domain Eukaryota; kingdom Metazoa; phylum Arthropoda; class Insecta; order Diptera; family Psychodidae; genus Phlebotomus; species Phlebotomus papatasi. The sequence goes on from NC_077223.1 coordinate 99,516,944, forward strand.
TATTGTAAAACTTGAAGTTCATAGAAAAGCCTATAATATAATTTAAATTAGGCACGTATTTATTCAATCACCCCACATATAAATATTATGAAACGCTCTCGCGAATATCGATTTTGATTTAGTTCATGAATTTAGATCCTTATGGCTCCGGCACACCTTTTAGATCAGAACAATTTCATGAAGTCGAAATTCGCATCCCTTTCTTTCTCACATAGTATGCATATAACTATCTCATTCTTTCGCATATCAAATTCGATTGAGCTGAATTGAATTTGGAGTGATGTTTAAGACAAGAAGAAGAGTGCGAGAGAATGAGATAGACATATGCAAAGCACGTGAGAAAGAAAGGGATTCGAATTTCGACTTCATGAAATTGTTCTGATCTAAAAGGTGTGCCGGAGCCATTAATATCGTATCTTTGCAAATGCTCAAGAATTTTAGGTATTCTTATCCTTTATTCAATCCCACACGTAATAGAATATTGTTAAGACCCAGACAAACTTAGGCTAGTCCTCGTAAATATTTATCCCGTAAAATTTGACAGCAATAAATTAAGTAAAGGAAATTTATGCAACTAACCTCTATTGAAGATCCAAAGTGCCTCAGTGTATGACAGTTTGTGATAAATCTTTACTCCCAAATTTTACAGGCTAAGTATTCACGAGGATCAGAATAAGTCTGAGCCTTTATGGTCCTTACACATTAGAGAAATTTATGTCCATATTTGACAGTTTATCCCACACAAGCGTAGGCATCTTGCTTCAATACGGACATAAATTTATTTAGTGTAATGGCCTCTATAGACTAAACATTTATGTCCATATTAAAGCAAATTGTCTACGCTTGTGTAGGAAAAACAGCTAAATGTGGACAAAATTTTCTCTAGTGTCTAGAGGCCATAAGTGTAAGAATTTGAGGTGAGAATAATTCTCGGTAGTTTTATTCATTAGTGGTCAATTTTAGAATAAAATATTGAGAATTGAAAATTGAGAACAGTGACCAGAACCTCTGATGGGAAAGAACAGTGGCCTCATACGGAGAAAAGGGTTGGCAATTTTAGGAAATTCCCAGTAATTTAAAAGTTAAATATCACTGGCACATCTTTTCAATTGAGTGAATTTTAATTGATTGAAATTTTACCTTTTACTCTTTCAAACTGAAGTCAGATATAGCTGTCTCTTTCTGTCAAATGAAATTGAAAATTGAAAATGAAATTGAAATTTCAATTTTCATTTGACAGAAAGGGACAGATATATATGACTTCAATTTGAAAGAGTCAGAAGTAAAATTTCAATCGATTGAATTTGACTAAATTGAAAAGGTGTGCCAGCGCTATTAGAAATTCATTGACAGTTATAAATTTTCCTCTATATGAGAGCAATATTTCCTTGTCAATAGTGCTACCAACTGTTCTCAATTTTGAGTTCACATGCTTGTGATCGAACACTTTAGCTAAATTCAATAAAAATTCACAAAAATTATTCTTAAGAAGTTAGTTCTCTCTTTTTTAAAATTATTTAATTAATTAAAATTACGATAAAACATATTACTAAAATAATAGTTTCGATAATAATTTAATTTTTTGAAAATTTAGATAAAAAATTTCGCCTTCACAATAAAAGTAAAAAAATACAAAGATAATCGTCAGATTGCTTTATCATAATTACTGTTGTCAAATTGCACAAATATGAACTTCAGGGAAATTGTGTAATCTGAAAATGTATAATGTGAACTTTGTGTGATAATAAACTGTGTAATCAGACGATAAAATTAGAAACTTATTACACAGATTATGTATATTTTGTTACGTAATTTATGTAAAATTTTAAAGGATTTCGGCAAAATGTGTAGAAATTACACAATATGAAGCATTACACAAAATAATTGAAACACGGATATGACCTTTGGTTTCTTCTCCTTTACTTTCACAAAACCGACGTTTCGGAGGGGTTTTCCTCCTTCCTCAGGTATGGAAATGATTGGGAAAGAACTTGTAACAAAGGATTTTGTTACACTTAGTGCTTTTTGGACTTTTCTCACTGGACACTTTTCTCATTGGATTCTCACCAAAGATTCTCCCAATCATTTCCATACCTGAGGAAGGAGGACAACCCCTCCGAAACGTTGGTTTTGAGAAAGTAAAGAAGAAGAAACCAAAGGTCATATCCGTGTTTCAATTATTGCGAAATCAACCTATCGGCCGAAAATCATCTAGTCCTTACACAAAATTTACACAATGTAAATTTACAACGAAAATCATGGCAAAACAACCAATATTTCTTTTTATTGGGTATTGTTTTTCTTTCAAAATTCCACACATTTTAGAGATTTTTTCATTTAAAAAAAAATTACATCAAATGTCAAATTTAGAGCAATATTTTGCCAACTGTCATTCTAGAACGCCATCTATTGATATTAAATATAAATATCAGGCTAAACAATTCTTCAGAGTGTACTTGACAGTGCAAAACAATCAAATATTCCACCACTTACTTCGCGTGATAAGAATCTCGTCTGTTGCATCTGAATCTTTTAATTTTTACAAATGTACAGAAAAAAATATTGAGAGAGAATCCATCCATCTCATGAGTTTGTGTGGTTATTCTTTTTATCGCATTTCCAGGCACATTAAAATGTCTGCAATTCTTGTCAATATTTCATATTGCAACTTTTCACAACTTTTTTGTCTTTTCCCTCTTTCATGGTTTTACCTAAATATTTCACATAATAAATATTGATGACTTGAGAAATTATATTCTGCACACAATCTTGAAGAGCCATAACACACTCTTCTCAATCCATCTTCCAGGGAGACGACAATTGTGCGATTCCACCCCAGATAAGCCTCTCAAAAACATCATAAAACATAATTACAAACAATTTAATGTTGCACGTATGTTCTTAGATAAAAATTACATTATTTGACGGGACAAGGAAATGTCGGGGAGCAAAGGGTCTCATTTATGAGCGCCACATTATACCCATTTTTCCATGTTTAAAACCCAACATACTTCTTTTTTTTCCCTGGCTCAACATCTAGATCCTCTTTTCTTGGTGCAACAAACAAGCGGATAAATTCAGTTTTAATTTTTCATTCAGCGCCATCAATGTCGTTAGCAGAATGTGACGTTTTTCGATGGTGAAAAAGGCCGCCAAAAAAAAGGAGGCACACAAAATAAACCATCGCATCGTCGCATTTATGCTAATACAAAATAATTAATAGCAGCATTATCGCATTCAACATCCCATAACTTCAGTAACACCGTGAATTCTTTTGTGAATTTATATTTAAAAGAAAAAAAAAACACTTGAGCATACCATTTATTCACCTTCATTTTATATGCTCTATAACAGATATCCGTGTCAGTTGCTTTTCTTAAGATTGTTTGCTCTTGCTAATAACACCTCCATATAAATTCAATATCTCGCAAAAAAAAATAAACTGCTGTTTTAATATAAAATAGCATTAATAAAATATGTAGTAGCAATTCCTCATCACCATCATAATCTCTTTCTTATTATGCCCATCATCATTTCAAGGCCTAATCAGTCAAATGCACAAGTGAGATGGCTTGAAAAAAAGTGCGTATGAAACGCACAAATGAAAATATGTCTTAGTCTAATTAATTTTCCATTTGTGCTTTATAATGTGTGCAAAAATTACGCAAATCAATTTTCCCATTGAAGTTAATCTAATGCAAATTGGTGAAATACATCAATTTTCTAATATTCAATTGATCGAGAAAAAAATATTGAGAGAAATTTGATTTATTATTCTCTGCAATCGATACCTCGTTTTGACTAATTTATTAATTAAAGGTGGTATACACAAGATTGGAGGGAATATTTATCAACTCAAGTGTGTAATATAATTCCAGATGAATGTAAACAGTTTAGTGGCGTAATTTGTGATGAGCTGAGATGACTATGAATATCCCACAAACAATTTACACATTTTTTAATGCAGAAGCAATTATAAAAGCATTTCGAAATTATGAAACTTTAAGACATTGACACATTACATTTTAAAATTGAATTTTTAAATGTAAGACATAACTCAAAACTTTTCCATGCTGAATTGTTAATTTGAGTGATATGTTACATCAAACGGTATTCATTTCTATTAAACGTTTAGATATTTATTTGAGACTTGTTAATTAAATATTTGAATGTATAGCATTCCGTTTAATACAAATGATATGCAGTTAAAGCTCTAAATAATCTAACGAAATTTTGTTTTCCAAATTCTCACCATCCTGACTGCTAAACGGTAAGAGATATTGACGTCCGGTCTTCGGTGACCCCCCCCCCCACAAGTCAGCATTCTCTAGCGAACTAACTTACCCAAATTATCCCCATCTCTTTCATCCCCTCCAAAACATTATTTTTTGACTTTGCAAAAAATTGGCACTAGCGATTTTAAAGTTAATCCGCGATAAAACGACTGATGGTGTTTTCAAATCAAAGCCGTCACGTCTACACAATAAAAATTTGATCAGTGAAATGATTCATCAAAGATGATCAATAAAAAAAGGCTCCAGCAGAATGGTAAGTATTTTGGTAAAATGGTAAGTAAAAAAATCAAAAATGGTAAGTATAAAATGCAAATTTGGTAAGTAGAAAATCAAAACTGTTAAGTAAAACATCAAAATTGGTAAGTAAAAATTAAAAATTGGTAAGTCAAAAAATCAAATTGGCAAGTAAAATATCCAAAATGGTAAGTAAAAAATCCAAAATAATAAGTAAAAAAATACAAAATAAAAAGTAGAAAAAACAAAAATGGTATATTATATATATCTAAAATGGTACGTAAGAAAATCTAAAATGGTAAGTAATAAAAATTTAACAATACAAAATTGGTAGGCAAAAACATCAAAAATGTTAAAATGTTTCACAACGGAAAATTTTCTGATTAGGAATTTATCAGTATCGCCTGTTGGGGCAAAAGGAAATTTTCTGTGTTTTGGGAATTTATGAGTTTCGCTCTGTAGGCAAAGGAAAATGTTTTGTGTTTTAGAATTTATCAGTATCGCCTGTTGGGGCTAAGGGAAATTTTCTATATTTTCGGAAATTATTCAAAAAAATTTCTATGTTTTGAGAAATTATTAGTTTCATCCTGTGGGGTAAAAGCAAATTTCCTGGGCAGAGAGAAATTTTTGGAAAGTTATAAAATATACTTGTACCAGCTGTATAATTTTTAGTTTTTATACTTACAATTTTTGTTTATTTTACTTACCATTTTTGATTTCTATACTTACCATTTTTATTTTTTTACTTATTATTTTGTATTTTTCACTTATCATTTTAGATTTTTTTTACTTTCCAATTTGATTTTTTGACTTACCAATTTTTAATTTTTACAAATTTTTAAAAGTGAAATTTCATTAGTATCATCAGTACTCAAATTAGAACCTTAAAAGCAGTGAAATTTTCTCGCAAATTTTGGAATAAAGAATGCAAAGGGGTTCTCATTTCGACGACTCAGAATGAAAGTCGAAAAATTCGATATTTTCCAAAAATCGTTTTATTCGCTTTTTGGATACTTCTTTACACCCTCTACCTTCCCTGTGAATATTATATTCGAGAATTAATTTATTTTCAAAGTTATAGAGATTTTAGATCTGGAAATTCTTATACTCTGCATATAAAATCTCAGCTTCAAATCGTTCTCCTGTAAAATTTGCCTACTGCGAGTTATTCGTTTCTTATTCTGAGCGATCGATTTAACATGTAACCAATACGTGTAAATTAAGTAAATTAAACCAAATTATGGAAAAATTTAAGACTTAATGACCAAAAATTAAAATTTTTCTAATGAAGTTTACTTTTTTTACAGACTAAAATTATTTTTTTTTTACTAAGTGAATTTGATTTTTATTGCTCATTTTCTGATTTTTTTCCAGTGAAAATGATAAAAATATACCGTAAATACAATGAGAAAAAAAGAGGATGCGATTAACTTTTTTTCCTCATAACTTTAACACTTTTTGGGTGTAAAAATATATCAACATTTTCTAATGTTAATTTTACACCTTTTTAAGGGTAAAATTAACATGAAAAAGGGTAACTCTAACCCCTAATAACCTAAAAAGGGTGATATTTACACTGATTTTGGATCAATATTGCGGGGTAAAATAAACATTTCCGGAATGTTATTTTAACTTTTTCGGATTTCTCTCAGTGTAAGGGTTACTGCACTCGGTCAGTATATGTCAGTATAGAACAACACTCCCTAAAAAGATGAGAATAAAAAATTTATTTTATAGAAAATGTATTAAAAATTCATTTGAAATTTTAATTCCATGTTTAATTCCTCAATTGCCTAATAGTTGAAATTAGGATGAAGCAAAAATGACATTTGTCACAGTGACATTAGTTAGGCAAAGTTAAAATGCTATTACCCCTGAGATTTAAGGAGTTACGTGGGTCAAAACGCCAAGCAACAGCATATTTTCTATAACATATAAAAGTACAACATTTGGACTAGACTATTTTTTCTGAAATTTTGATTTAAAAATCTTAAAATTTCTGGCGTTGAGGCCTGATTTTCGGACACCTTTTCGCTATTTTTCAAAAAACTTACTTTGTGGTGGACAATATTTCTCAGAAACGGTATTTTTTTTAATTTAGATTTTTGGGAGATTAGGAAAAAAAATTACCATTTTCAGCGTATTTTACATCACGTTTCATCTTGTCAAATAAATTGCAATCAAGGTAAAAAAATCCACCGATCAAGTACGAGTTTAACTCATCAGATAACATAAATTATTTAGTTTTTTGATGTCGGGTATAAGAGATTTAGTCATCCGCAAAGCAAGTTTTTTCAAAAACAATTACCAAAAATCGGGTCCTAGCGTCTGAATTTTTAAAATTTTGACATGAAAATTTCAGAAAATGTAGCTCAAATGTACTTTTATATGGATAAGAGTTTGAATTATTTTTTTTATTATGTTGGAAAAGTATGTAAAAGAAAATATGGTTTTTTTAGTCTACGTAACCACGTAACGTATTAAGTCCTATTTTGTTGAACATTAGGGGAAGGTGGAGCACCTTGAAATTGGGATTTTTGACATATTTTTAAATAAAATTGAGCCTTATCGTGATATAATTTTGCTTGTCAATCTGTTTGTGCAGCTAAATTATATCACGATAAGGCTTAATTTTATTTATAGGTGAAAAATCCCAATTTCTAAGGTGCCCTACTTTCAAAGGTGCCCCACTTCCCCCTGTTATTTTTAAATTATTATTATTATTAAAAACTTGAAAAATTGTTAAATAATTCGTTTAATATTTTTGAGCAATTTATATTCATATATTAAGTTTATCAGAGATAAAAGTTGTTTAGGGTCGAAGGAACACCTCTTCGACAAGGAACCCCTTTTGACACTTTTGTCAAAATCTTGAAGTTTATTTAAAGAATCTAATAAAATATAAATAATATGACGGTTTTTCCTTAGTCTACGTTTTCTGATAAGGATAGATGTTTAGTTTTCTTATTCCAAATGGTACAGAAGGAGTGTCAATAAGTCCTGATATGACTTCTTAAAGTGTCAATAGGTGTTCCTTTCACCCTAATAATTCAGTTTTTTCTAAATATTTATTTACAATCTATCGCACGTAATTGCGGTCATTGATCCATTTCAAGTTTTTTTTTGAAGCCTTTTCCAACGCAGAGAAAATCCAGAAAATACGCCACAATTTTCATGGTTATTTTTAAAAGAATTCCCCACACTCAGCAAGTAATTTTACATCTCCGAGAAATGAAGAAATGTCTTATCATGAATACTTGTTTTACACATTTTTTATCACTGCGCTAAGAGATTGTTCCTCTTCTTCTCAACTCTTCAGCCAACCGAGGCAAATAAAAGATCCAAAGACCTGAAGAAACGAACTAATCACTATTGTGGATATTTAGTAAACAATTTCCGTAAGACAAGTCGTGATTTAATTAAGAGGTTTTTTATCCCTCGCACAGCCTGTGACTCTTGAGAATCTTTGGTCTCATTTTTTTCCCCTATGTTTTTGAATCTCTGAAATGCCACCCACCCACAAAGTTTGCGATTAAATTTCCACGATAAATCACCGACACTGCATAAATCACAAGATCTCCTTATAGTCTCCTCCACAGCATCAGCATGATCTTCGTCTTTCACATTGGTAAACAAATTAAGGCACTCACAGGAGGGATTCTTTCCATTCTGCCCGCACTCCTCGCGATGTCGCATTTGTGATCTTTCTCTATCAGACAGACGACATTTTTTCAATTTTAAACCAACACGAGAATTTTTTTTCTCAATACTTCTTCCAATGGAAGAATTATGACAAAAAAAACCGAAACCCAAACTGATATATACACCGTCATTATTTGTTGTGACAGTCGCAGGCGTTGAAAGGAATCAAGAGAAGACCGACTTTGACTTCAACGGTTTTATCCACACTTCAAGTTGATGGAAAGGCAAAAAAAAAATGACATCGTGAAATCTCTCCCCAAACAGGAGTTTAGAATTTTAAATAATGAAGAGATCAATCAAATAAATAGACAAATTAATTAAGTCAAGGCTGTGAAAAGAGATGATTGAATGCCTTTCTAATTTGTATAATGGTTGGAAGTGGATGATCTAGTAGCGGTAAGAAGACAGAAGATCAATTAATTTGGTAGGATCCAAAAGATATTCATACTCATGAAACTTATTCTTATGACTATGTCGGTGACCTACATTTTGCCAATTGCCGAAAAAATCATACACACAATGAAATTCAATTAAGAGGGTAGCATTAAGTGGGTGGTGTATAGGTTCGATCAACCTAGAATTTTTTGTACCATATTATTAGTCTGTATAGCAGAAATGGGTCTTAGGGGAGACCGGAGCAGAATTAGCCAGCAAATGAAATTTTTCATTGCGTATTATTTATAAGAAAACTGTATGTAACAGGCTGATAAATATTTCAATGAATAGGAAGGGATGTGTTTTCTTCGAATAAGTAATGGTTTATTCAATATTCATTCTACGGCAGGCTATAACATCCCACTATCTAATCACTAAGAAAAAACCTAAAAAGTTAAAACAACTCTATGGTAGAGTTGAATTAACTCTACGAATATCCATATAATTGTTACTCTTTGTCGTTGTAAAAGTTCATCTTGACTGAAGTATATGATTAAGTGTTTTCGTTTTAATAATATACTTCAGTCAAGAAGATTTTCGTGTGACAAAGTTCATATGAAACATCAACTAGAAATATGCCTAACAGTGTTTCATGAATACATGTGCGTGCATCGTACGTGATATTTCGTTCGGAATATTGGGGAACTTGAGATCAAGAAAATATTAATAAAGAAAATGATAAAAAACATAAAATTGCAAAATCTATCCCATTTTGGAATTTGAAAGAGTTATTTTAATTCCAAAAAAAAGATTTTTTTAAGTCTTGGAACGTGTTATTTTAATTCTTAAAACGAGTTATTTTCAGTCTTAAAAAGAGTTATTTACACTCTTTTGTCATGTAAATTTTAGGAAAAAAGTTAAAACAACTCTTCCGAATATTACACCTAAATAGAAGTAAAATCAACTCTAAAATATAGTTAATCGAAAATCACAACGAAAAAGAGTCAATTCAACATCTTTTCGAGTAAGTTTTACTAGATTATTTTTCTGAGTGATACAATGCGTGGCTATTTCTGCCCCAGTCTCCCCTATACAGATTTATTTTGTCTCAAAAATTTATGTTGATCGGGTTATCGTTATTCTAATTGAAAGTATTCGAATTCAAAGGATTGAAATGAAATTACTAGTTAACCGTTGCGGTATCTAAGAATACCAAATGATTTTACTCTCTAGTTGAAGCCTTTGCACGCAAGGATCCAAAATATACTCAGGCTGATCCTCGAGAATATTTAGCCTGTAAAATTTGACAGTAAAGATAGTTTAGATTTAATCCTAAACTCTCGTATACAGAGTATTTAATTCAAGCTGATATTTTCATTAAAAAATTATAAAAATTCAGCTTCTGAGACTGCGTGCAAGGAAGGAACCTCCACACGTATTTAGGGTTTTAATCGGAACTAAATCGGTGCTCCTGGACAGTCCCCAGGGATTGACTGAACACGCGAATATCGCTTACCATTGACATGGCCCGTTTTTGGGCAAGATAAATTTAATTTTAAGCCTCGACACGATTAATATAAGTATAAGCCCGTGGGATTTGTTTTTTAGAGACCTTTTGAATAAAAAAACATACTTTTCGGTGGAAAAGATTTCTCGGGATGGGTTCATCTGACATCTAAAAACCAAATATTTCCTGTTAGCTGATGAGTTAAACCAGTTAACCCATTCCTTGAACGAAGAATTTTTGAAAAGGGATGAAATTTAAATTTTTTGGGAGGATTTCATACAAAAAATACCGTTTTTGAAGTATTTTACACCATATTTGGTCTTGTAGAATAAGTTGTAATAAGGAAATATTTGGTTTCTGGATTTTAGATGAATCAGTTTAATGAAATATTGTATGTATTTTTTCAAAAATCAAGTCTCAACGGCTAATTGTTTTTTGATTTCTAATGGGGCATTTCCATTGAGAAAATTTTCAGATTTTTGTATTTCCCAATTCCCATGAAAGCTCGTAAAAAGCCCAGTTTTGAATACGAATATCTCATTGACATTTGTTTCTTTTGTTTTTGCTTCAGGGTAAAAATGCATAAAAACAACCGAAAACTTCATGAAATGACTGCTAAAGGATATCTTTAATCGTTTGGAGCGCAAATTGAAGCAGGGAAAGTGATAATTGGGTAATTAAATCGATTACCACTGTAAAACAGCTACGTTACTGTTTTTCGATGCACTTCTTACACTTTGCCCGCCTTTCCCGTAAATCAATGTTCTGGGCATACCGTATCCCCAATAAAGGAACATTTTCTCACTGCACGCACTATTTTCACCATCAAAGAACTAAAATTTACTTGAATTTCATCTAAAAACACCTTCATTGTGAAATGAAAACAAGTTTTTTTAATGGAAATTCGCTCAGCTGACACCTCACTAGCATGCAAGTATCAGAAAAACTCAATGGATGGCGCTGTTCCCCATAGGAACAGTGTGGAAAAGTGTTCACAATTTTTATTTTTAAGCTTTGATAAGAAAAAGTTCAACTAAATTGAACTTTTCCTCATAAAAGAACCCTTTTTTTCATATAGAGTTAAAAATTTTCTGAGAAACTTGTTGAAAAATTTCTCAATGGAAATGGCCCATAAATGTGTTAAAATGTGTTAAAAATTACTTTTATAAGCCTAAGAGCTTGAATTTAATAAATTATAGAGAAAATATTATGTTTTTTAGTCTTCTTGACACACGTACCCCCTTTACTCAGAAACTTAATCTCTAAGGAAGTTTACTCTAAATAAAACAGGTGATAGAAATCACCTTTATTTAACTAAATAAAAACATTAAGTCAAATCTCACATTTAGCTATAAAGTTTTATTCAGAACAAGGATATCTGTTTGGTAAATTATGCAATAATATAACTGTGAGTTTTGAAATAAAGAGAGAGTTGAAAAAATTGTTGTAAATTTCAAATCAATTCTGCCTAATTTTTGACTGGAGCCTTAAGGATTATAAATTCAGAACAGTTCCCAGTGTAAGTTAATTCTAAGTAATTTGTTATGTTTTATTTCGCATTATGAAATGTTTGTAAAAATGAAGTAATTAAAGTGCATGAAGATTTACTTCTAAATAGAGCTTTTTTCCGAGCTTTCACAAAGTGATGAACATTAATGTTAGAATTTCTATGTTCTCATGCAAAGAAACTATAAAAATCTTAAATTGAACTAGTCCATAAATCAGAGTGTCTAAAATTATATAAGCTACTGTTTGTTGGAAATACGGAGGCAATGGAAATATTTTATTCACTGTGATTCATTCACAGTCAAGTAAAGTAGTCTCAAATAAATTGTGTGATCTTGTTACTTAGGGATTTTGATATATTAATAATACAACACTGCAATTAATGCACACACATTGGTATTTCACGAGCAAAATGTTCCTAATGAGACATGTAATTAAAAGACAAATAGTTGTGCCAAGAAACAAGATTGCTATGTAGAACATTCTGAAATTGTGCAATTAGTATTTTTTTTTTGTTGTTCTCTTCCTTTTTTATTCCTAAGCCCTTCCTCTGCTGTTGCACCAAGTACAACACTTCCAATTGGCTAGATCTCTTAAACATTCTAATAAATACAGAAGTGCTTGATGCTTTTCTGACTCTCAAGCATTAACTTAATGACGAGAAAAACTTTTTAATTGACATTTATGGCAAATCGTAAGTTTTTTTTCTCGGATGGAAAAATCTCTCTTGGCTTCCTTCCTTTCACATCACCCACAAAATGGTCTCAGAAGCACAAGAAAAAAAATCCCCTTAAACATACAAACATTAACACTAAGAAGTTACACACTTCCTCATGAAGATTCTGGAACACACAAAAAATCTCCCAAGAGAGATTAATTGCATTCGCGGGAGAAGATCACGAAGAAGAAAAATAGAGAGATGATCCACCCTCTTTTAAAGAAAAAAAAATACTTCCACCATACAACCAGGAGATATACGATGAGAATATTTCTGTGAGACATTGGAAGCCATAAACCGAATCTGAATGTCAAACAATTTTAGATAAATGAGATGACTCCCAAACACCGACATTTCTGGTGATAAAGTTTGATTTATGCAGGCCACGCTATAAAAGTCACTGCAACTTCTTTTACTTCAAACTAAAAAACCCACTTTCTCTCTTTTCATGAGCATTTTTTACGGGGACAGACCCTTAGTATACATATATATTTTCCTAAGTGCACATCCATAAAAATCTAATTTTCTCCGCCAAATTTGGACTGAAAAACGTGCCACTGAATTGAGTGCTACAAAATAATACTCAAAATGATTTAAGATGAAGAAAAACAGCTTTTATTGAATAAAAGTCATAAATGTTGAGAAAAACACGACTCAGTTGCTGAGAAATAAATCATACATAGTGATCGAGAAGGTGGCACGCAGTGGCACGCTATTAATAGTGTTTAAGTGACAGATGTCACAATGACAGCGTCTTTGAATTTAACAGTTAGAATATACAATACTGAATATCTTATGACCACTTCATACAATCAGAAATTTCTGTCAATATTTGACAAATTGAAGAAATCTTGAAAGTTTTTTCTACATAAACGTAACCAGAACCAGTTTGCTAAAATATGCTTAATATAAATGAAAACTTTCGCTACTGTGTAGAACTCATTATGCCATTATTTTGACATATCTATCTGACGTTTCTCGAGTGAGGACGTTACGTATTTATTTGGGCATACATCTGGCAGTTAGCGGAGCCAGCTTCTAAATGATTTAGATATAAATTTATAATCGATAAGGACTCTACCAAAAGTCGCCTTAAGCATCGCAATAATATTTAATTTAATTAATTAAATTCATATCTCAATGACAGTTACAATCCATGATCTGTCTGTAAAATGAGAGGAATTGAAAAATGTTACAAACGTTTTCTTTTATGACGTTGTCGTATCTTTAAATTTAAATAAATTCTATTTTGATCAAGTGACAGTTGTTTGATAGCATCACAAATGACAGCTGTCAAATTGACAATAAATTTAAATGACGTAACGGTAGAAAATTATTATAAACATTTTTAAGAATGCGGAAGAGAGATTAACAATTCGGAAGTGAATCGACGAATTACAGAAGTGCTTCTAAGTTTAGAAACACAAAGAAAACACCTGCAAGAAACAAAAAAATGTTTCTAGAAACGCAAAATGAATATATAAACATGAAAAAAACATTAAGAATGACAGAAATGCTTTTTTAAGAGTGCGGAAAAGAATCTAGAAACATATTAAAAAACCATAAAAACATTCAAGAAAATTATTAATGTTTAAAAACATTAAGGAATATAGCAGAATTGGTATTCTTATCATGTCAGAAACAAAAGGGTAAAAAAGAATACCCCTGAGAATTTTTTCTCAGCACGAAATGTCAATGATAATGATAATGGTTCACTGAGAAAAAAGGGTGTGAGATTAACTTTTTTTCCTCGTAACCTTAACACTTTTTAGGTTTAAAAATATATCAACATTTTTTAATGTTAATTTTACACCTTTTGAAGTGTAAAATTAACATGAAAAAGGGTAACTTTAACCCCTAATACACCTAAAAAGCATAATATTTACACCGATTTCGGATCAATAATGAAGGGTAAAATTAACATTTTCGGAATGTTATTTTAACTTTTTCGGATTTCTCTCAGTATTAGCAAAACATTTGCGTCCATGATCGTCATATTTAGCGATCAACTGTCAGATTTTCAAACTTTAGCAGTCAGATTAACAGCTAAATGGGGAGAATTTCACGATGCAAGGTAAGAGGATGTTGAAAAAATTCGTAGCTCACAAAATAGCTTTAGGTGCTTCTGTAGTAATTTTTAAAATTGGAAGAATTCAAATTTTAATGAAAGCTAAAAAAATGAACTAAATTTCAAATGTATCAAATTGGTTCATTTGAAACTGACATTTCACAATCAAATCTAGATTAAATCGAATGAGTTTATTAAATTCTATCACCGGATTCATTGACTGATTTATCCACTGGCGATAATTATAAAATATTTGCTGAAAAAAAAAGAACACAGAACCATGGGAGAGACATCCTAATGAGTGGAATGTGAATTTCACCGTTCACCGCTCATTGGTAACGAAAAAGAGAGGCTGTTTTCAATGGGAATCCGCAGAGTGTTGAGCGCACCCGAAACGCCGTACAATCTTGCGAATTTTCAACAAGGCCCCCGGCAGTACATGAACCACCATGGTACGCAAATAACTAAACTGTATGTATTATTAATAATACACCAGGTAAAATTATTTCCCTTTCACAAATCCCTCCCCAACATTAAATTCCAACAATAAAACTTGTGCCAGAGAGATAGTTTAATGCTACTTCAGTAATAATCTAATCTAATAATATAGTTAATAATTCCATCCACTTAGCGGGGAAGCTCTTAAAAACACCCATAAACCTCATAGGGAACAATTAAAGTATAATTCTTTCTGCTGGGCTGGGTGTGGGATATTACAGCTTTTCATCCACTATTATCATCAATAAAGCATCAGCATTCATGTGCAAATAAATAATAAACTCTCATATTGTACTATCTATCATGTGTGGCAGAAAAAAAATAACATACAAAAATATATATTTAATCAATAAAATCCCCTATTTTTACCCAAGTTAATCCAAAGGACACATCTGGTCATCACAAATAGACTTTTAAATGCATTTTTAATTGAAAATATGTTGCAATTCAATTTAGTTTAACACATTTTTAAACAACATCCATACACACAATTGTACAAAACACAAAAAACATAAACTTTACACCAATCACCACACCCCCAAAGCTCTTACTAACCCCAGCATTATTTTGCATTAATGTTGTCGAGAAAAAAAGTCGAGGAAGGAGTTGTGATTGAAATGTTGTATTTACATTTTTTTTCTACAATTCCATTTCCCCAGTACAATTTTATTTTTAAATATATCAGGTAATTGATTAACAAAAATAACTCATGTTGAATGATGTAGCAAATCCTCTTCAATAGCTCACATTTTATAAATAAAAAATTACGATTAAATCAGTTTTTCTAAACCGAAGATTAACTGCCCAAATAGCAATTTGGAGTAAGATTACCGTTGGATGTATGTATTCTAGATTCCAAAAACGGGTCATTTGACGGTCGTCAGAGAGTCGAATGACGGTAAGTGGGGAATAATATGACGGTAATTACGGAAGTCATTTGGCGTCATAATAACTCTGAAATTACTCGCTCACGACTAAAATATGACGCCGACTTCCAGTAACTTCCAGTATCCCTATAAAAAATCTTCCCCTGACTGGGTATATCTGAGGGGTAATTTAACTTGTCAAATGGCAAATAGAACTATTCACTGCTGTAAATTCGCAAAGTAAATTGATATTTTCGCGTGTTTTCTTAACAATATTATAGTGCCGACAGGAATTAAATGAAAATTAGGCAATTTTTGGCATGATAAACACACAAAAATTTTTCTGTAAAATGAAATTTTGTGGTTCAGGAGTTTGCTCCAGTTTCTGTAGTGTCCTGTGATTAAATTTTTGTGTCGAAAAGACCTATTTAGTGAAAATTTTAAAAGATTTTTTTGTGTTGTTGCTATTCAGTTGGAAAATTTTCAACATGTCGGATGCCTCATTCAGCAATAGTCGAATGGAAAAAATCTTCGCAAATGCGAGTAGTGAATTAGGGAAAAAATAGAGAAATTTACATAGAACATAGTAGAAAACGACAGAATATGTGATGAATTGCTGAGAAAATAGTGTCTACGGTGGTAGTGCAATGCAAAGTTATGAAGTGTACTTAACGTCTTCATTCAAAATGCGTACGTCGATTTTGTACCTATGCGGTAGAGAAGGACGCCAAATGCATTATTTTTGGCGCATCATTTTTTTTTACGGAAAAAGACCGTCGTTTGGAGTCGCTTTTGTTACCACATGGCAGAGTAAACTCCAGAACCGTAAAATAACGATAATATTACTAATTCAATCTTGGGTAATGCTGTGACCAAAATACGACGCGAATACGACTAATTTTTAAGATTTCAATTAGGAGTAATCTTTTTCACCATTTCTTGTACACCAAAAATCAGTAATTTCCGAGTCAGAGTAATTTTTTGCGGATTGGGTGAGGCTAAGTTATGAAATTGTAAAAATTGTTTAACGGTTAAAGGACAATGGGCAGAAATGTATGGGAGCTGGTCCAACCCTTCGCCAGAGATGGGACCAGGCCAATTTTGTAGGTTTTGGGTTAGACAAAAAAATTACCGACACCCGCGTCACAAAGGACTGTCAGTCCTTGGGAAATTAGCGATATCCTTCTGAAAATTCACAACTTTGGCATATTATTATTATCGTGGTTTTTCAATAAACTTAAACTTATTTATCGAAAACGGCTTAACCGATCTTAATGAAATTCGGCTCAAAGACGATGTATAACTTAAGCTTTAAAAACCATATTTTTAGATTTTCTCTTATACTGCTTTATCTGGTAGCTCCCATACAAACTTCTCATGTTTTAAAGCCATCGCGCATTAGAGGGCAACAAAATGAAAACTTATTTCGTGTAATGGGAAACCATCGGTATTTTCGGAGTCCTTGGTGTGTCTTCAACATATCTCTCGAAGAAACTTATTGTCTATTACGTCAATTGTCTAAGATATCTTAAAGTAAGTGTTTGTAGGAAATGGGTAGATTTTTTTTATGAAGCTTGCTTTATTCTCGATAACGGTATACTGTAAGTTGTAGTTGTCAAAAAACGATTTCTAAAGGAGAAGTTAAGAAGCATTTTCCTAGAAGAAACTATATATCTCTCAATTTTCTTTGTAATTATCCTGATTTCCCTCAATAATCCTGGAATGCCTTTTAATTCTATTAAAAGTATTGTGTCCTTTTGTCTTTTTTACAGAAATATTCTCCTTAAAACAGGAGCTAGAGTTGGTGAAGATCATAAAATTTTAAAGTACTGTTACCAACGGAATTTTAACAAAACGTTCAGATTCTTCTGAAACGTTCAAAGTTTTGGATACCGGTAACTTTTAGGGCCTTGCGTTTTTCAGAAGCTTTAAACCTTTTATCAAGGATTTTCCTAGAATCATTTTTATGAATTTGAAGAATATTCAAGGATTTATTAGGTAAATCAGGAAAATTGTAATGAAAATGAAGAGATAAAGATATGGTTTATAATAGAAAAGTCTTCATTCAGCCCTTCTTTACAAATTGTTCTCTGAAATGATCAACATAAGATAAACCGTTATTGTATAAAAGGATTTTTTAAATTTTTTTTATTATTATTTTTTATTTTTAGATTTTTTTATTGTATAAAAGAAAAAAAGGACGATAAAAAAATCGTCAGACTTCTTAACAATTTGTTTTAGGTTCTCCTACATACTTTTGAGGTTGGACCCGTAACAAAATAATTGCCAATACCTATTCGATGGTGTAGGTCTCATTCGTGGCGATAGGTTAGACCATTTTGCCCATTGTCCTTTGACAGTAATTTGAATTTAAAATTAAAAATAACGACTTGAAGTCAAGATTGAATTTTTAGATAAAATTTATCCCAATTTGGCGAATTCATTGATGCAAATAATTTTTTTTGCAAACGAGGAATTGCTACGAAGTAGTTTGCATCAAATACTAATAAAGAAAATGCAGATAGCTCAATTGCTGATCCCACTGACAAAATATAATCACAGAGAAAAAAAGAGGCTGCGAGTAACTTTTTTTCCACGTAACTTTGACACTTTTTAGGTGTAAAAATATATCAACATTTTTTAATGTTAATTTTACACCTTTTAAGGGTAAAATCAACATGGAAGAAGGGTAACTTTAACCCATAATACACCTAAAAAGGGTAATATTTACACCGTTTTCGGATCAATACTGCAGGGTAAAATAAACATTTCCGGAATTTTATTTTAACTTTTTCGGATTTCTCTCAGTGATGTGATAAAATATGGGAAAGGATTTTTAAAAATGCATTAGATTTTTAGCTAACCATAGAAATATATTTGAATTTTTCTTCATTTTGTTTGCGATGATCGTTCTAAATGGTATAAAAGTAGACACATTTCGCTACTTGGAACGGATCCCATATTGTAACGTCCCCGGGTATAGTAACGGGTTCCGATCAAAATCCCGAAAGCTAAAATCCCGAATGCTAAAATCCCGAAAGTCAAAATCCTGAATGGGCAAAAATTCCGAAAGCCAAAGTTCCGAATTCTTAAAAGTGTCATAACTACTCCGACGATTGCACCTGCGCTTGCTGGAGGCTAACGGAAATTTTCTGTGTCTTGGGAAATTATTCTACACATTATCCTCCATATAATTTCAACCCTTTCAGGATTTTTGAACATTCGGAACTTTGGCTGCCTCCGATCGTAAGATGCTCCTAATTCGTAACTTACTCGATACCTGTATAATTTGTGTATTTCTGTCTAATGAAGAAATTACGACAATTGTTGATCCTAGCGACTGTTTGCATATAATTTGTATATTTTCACCAATTTTGTTTAATGATTGATTTTCTTGTAAGATACAATTATTTAAATTACTTTTGTAATTTTTTTTATCTCAATTAATCCAGAGCAATAAGACTGAAAAAAAACCAATAAATCACTTGTCAAATCTGACAGTAATTTGAATTTTTGAAATAACGGTCTTCTCGTAAAACAGAATCTTTGCGCATTTTATGATTTTCTTGTGAAACTTTTCTTTCTTGGTGGAATTTCCATTGGCTTTTACTCATTCATTCATTTAATGTGGTCCAATGAGAGGGTCATTGAGGGTTCGGGAAGAGCGCTAAAATGGTCAACAAACCGCACCCGTGGGATTGACCACTCTTTCATTTTCCCTTTTCCCTCATGACACTCTGGATGTATTCCCTCTTGTGCCTCCCTGGTACTTTGTATATATCGCATTTTAGTACTTGCTAAAGGGCCATACTGACCACCTCGTCCCTCATCCAAACCCATCCGAAAGAGAGAGAGTCTCTTACCAACAAGCATACCCAACTCTGGCTATACCCAGAGCACCCAGCGAGTTTAATTAACCCAGATGAGCACAACATGGTTGACCATAGTCCAGATGAATACAAATTGGACAAACCAATATATAGCCCATGTGAGGAGATCTGCATGCATTGGGAAGTGGGAATGAATATGTTTTCCTTCCTCTCTCACACTATCTATGTTTGGTTAATTCAAATTTACGGTGGAAAATAAATTAATTAAAATTAATAACATACTATACCACCTTCCAGGATGGAATAAATTATACACACTGAATTCATGCAAAGGAATTGTAGGTGGTCCAAAGATGCTCGTCCCCCCTTAAACCAAATGCTTATTGATTTTTTTTCTGTACCAAGCTTCTCTTGCCAATTAGAACTTCTTCAGTATCTTGAGGGACTCTTAAGAAAATTCCTTGCTTGTTTTTTTTTTTCCTTTCAATATGTGGAAAAAATACCAGGAAAATTCCTTAGGGCAAGAAGAAAAAACCAAAACCCTCACGATATACACTTAATTAGCTAACAAATCTATCATTTTGTGGAATTGGGATTTTGTGAATGTTGGAGCAAAAAATCACGAAAATATTTACCATTTAGAAAATTCCAAAAGAATGTCATAATTTTCCACAAGTTCACCTCTTTCTTCTCCTAAACAATCTTTTTTTTCTTTTAAACTTTACTCAAGCATGAGTTATTTATTTCCATCTCACTTCTCGATGTCGCATGCCTCAAAAATCATCTTGATTTCCTTTTTTCCTCGCTCATCGAGATAATTTATGTGTGAGCTCCAAAAATAACACCATGTTGTGCAAATTATTCCAAACTCTCACTCAAGTCTCCAACATTTGCCCTTTTTTTTAAATGTTTTTTTGCCCCACACATTTATATGCTGGGTCTTCTTTTTTTTTGAGGCCAGAGGGAGGATTCACTTGGTGTTGAGCAAATGAGAAAGGAGTTGACATGGTTGAAGTGCAAGAAAAAGTGAAGAAGCAAATTATGCAGATTAAAACATGATATGAAAAATTGAAAAATTGCACTCAACCAGACGACAGTTTGTGCCTTGCTCAATTACACACATCACACACTTCACTTGAGTAAAATTACGCGAATCCTCAGACCCTTTCTTTAAGTCAATTTTACATGGTGATACTTGGGAAGAATATATTTGAACTATTTCCTGAGGAAATAATTGGGAAAAAATTATCGAAAATTAGTTTAAATTGCCTAATGAAGGGAAAGTTTCTTATCAGCCTTAAGTTGCTCTGCAATAAATTTGGATAACTTAAAAAAAAATCTTTTTTGAGACAGTTTTTTTTGCCAAAATTGAAAGTTAATCGATTAAAGCGGTGGCAAAGCGTCCCCGTTTTGCGAAGTGCTCGAACTTGTGACTTAGATACTAATAGTCCAACATCACAATCATAATGTTTAGGGCTAACTTTTGTATAGAGGACATACTGTCCTAATTATTCTAAATAAATGGAATTGAATTGAATTGAATTAATAGTACATTTCCTCTTTGAAAATCTAATTTACAGAGAAAAACAATGCTAAAGAATTTCAGCGTTCCTCAAAATATTTTTGAATTTCATAATTTGTTTGCAAATTTATGGGTTTATAACCGATTTAAACCGATTACAATTTACTCCAAAGATCGCCCAAAATAGCTTAACCGTGCTATCACACTAGGATATTTTCAATTTGTAAATTCAATTTAATTTTTAAATGAATTGTTCCTACGCGTTATTTTGCACTAAAAAGCAATTGAATTGATAGATCTTCACTTATTTATTAATAAAAACTAATACTTGGTCCAGAAAAACATGTTTAAATATGTTAAAATAGCATAAATGTGGTTGCTCAAATAAATTTGAATTCAGCAAATTAAAATGTTTAAATTGCTCACTAATTTCAGTTTTATTGCAGTTAGTACAAGTAGTCTTTTGCAAAAAAATTGTTCTTATTAAATTTATTTACTCGTAATAAATATATTATTTGTGGCGAAAATATATGATAAGTAGTGTTTTAGTGATAAACTTGCATAAAGTGAAGCTTAAGTATCGGTAGTAATTCATTAAGTTCCTCCAAAGCCATTCGAAGGAAATTGTTATGTTAAGGAATTTCAGTTGGGAGTTGGGACGACTTCATATAGATTTTCAATAAGACTGTATGAGAGTCGCTGCATGAGCCCTTTGCCTACAAAGCTTTTTTTCTGGCTTTGGGGATCCTTCTGAATAACAGATAAGTGACTTATAAGACATTTTCCGGAGTCATTCACAATCAAAAATCTCGCGGCACTATTTAAAATTGAGTAAATTTCTTGCAAAATGTGCGTCCTGACTGTGAGAATTTTCAAGTAAATTCTAGAAATCTTAATGCTCAATTGGCTCAATTAAATTTAAAATTAAAACGTGAAAAATCCTAGTGTGATGGCACTGTAAGGGTAATACATTTGAATTTCGAATATAGGTTTTATAATCAGTCAACCTCATACACGGTTAATCACCGATTGAAACCGATGTAAACTTATCAGAAAATCCAAGACCTTTCCAACGTATCCAAGAATGTTTCATTCGGTTAAGAAATACGTTCTCTAGAACGTTTTTAATCCTTGACTTTGAAATACCATAATTAAAAATGTTAAGTTTCTTTCCGTCAGAATAATTAACCCGTGTACCAAAAGAATTGTCAGGATCTTAGAGTTCTTAGAAAGGGGCCAGGGACGAGAACTAAACTAAAGTCATCACTCGTTCTGCTCTTTGAAACATATCTTCCCTCTGATCTGAACGCAGCACGTCCTTACTCGTCCGAGTCTACCCACTAACTAACTCTCTCACTCGTCCGTATCTTAACCCATTCAGTCAGGGGCCTCTCGACATTTCATTTTTCCATACGTTTTTGCATAGACGTAGTGAAGACTATTGGCAAGTTTTTTCCTAAAGAGAATTGACTTATCAGTCTGATATATTTCGAAATCGTGCATAAAAAGCTATCTAAAAATACATATTTCATAATGTTCGCCGAAATAATACAAGAACTACGAGCAAATTTATTTAAGTCGCGGTGCAATATCTACAAAATTTTTACAAGGAAAACTGAAAAATATCTTCACTTTTTATAAGGCTTGATGGGCCCCTGATTCAGTCAATGAATGCTTGAGATAGAATGTTCATATTTTGGAATTATATTTCGAAATTATTAATTATTTTGGAATTATATATTACGGCGACGTGGGGAGCCGCTCTCAAACATGCGTCTTATAACAGGCACTGAATTTAAATTCTATACATTAATTCATTACAAACTCTATTGATTTATGTAGAGTAACTATCCAGGAAAACAAATTGGCAATTAGAATTCAAATCAGGAAAGAGGATGAGGGCCAATTTAACCAAATTCGTCGGGATGTCGTATTTTCCGTCCGCCATTTTCAGCAAAAATTTTGCATGACTTTCCGTGAAGCGAGAAAAGAACAACAAAATGTATTCCCATCTCTGTCGAACTATTTTTCCCAAGTAATTGAAGGACTAAAGTAATTAAAAATCCTTTCCCTATAGCAATTCGAATATCAATTGCCCAGAAATAAATCATCTAAAATCACTCAATTTGCGTATGATATATAATACCATGGTAAACAATGGGTTAATTAATACTCTCTCTCTATTAGGGATCGCCGCTAAAGTTCAGGGGTGTCAAACCCTAATCGCGTATGCGTGCAAGAGGGACAAAAGACGTGTCCCATCGTAACACACAGGGGTAGGCCATCCCCATGGATGAAAAGGTGCCATCAAAGGATGCCAAATGGTCAAATGCCCGCAAGATTTACCAGTCGATAAGTCTGGGGTTTACAGAAATAATTCAACAATTTTATTCAACAATCCATTAAAATTTAGGCAAACTTTAAAAATATCCGAAAATGAAAACACTGTCTTGCGGATGTTGCGATGGATGGGGAAAAATGCAGGTTATGTTAATGGTATTTGGGTCGACTTTTACAGGGGTTACCCGAATACCTTACGTTGTTATTTCTAATCGTTTAACCTCTAAGATTGATAATGTATAGGCGGACAAACAACGAAAATTGTGAAATTGCGCAAGAGTTCCAGCAGTAAAATTCAACTTTCCAATGTCTTAAGGCGTCTACACATTGGGAGCAATTTTCGTCAAAAATTGCGTTTTTGACAGAAATTTGACGTTTCCCCCTACAACGCTGCAGGGAATTTCCTTCAAAAAAGCAATTTTTGACAAAAATTTCTCCCAATGTGTAGAGGCCATTACGTTAAAGTCTTTAGACTCTGATTGTTCATTTTCCTATTACAAAAAAAACATGCAAAAATAATTTCCTTACCTGTAATTCTATTTTTTCACAGTACGTCAATTAAATGTGTATAAATTTGTATTCATACTTGTTTATACTTTGTCAAGTAATTAAACAATTTAGAAGGGAGGAGCATATATGCCATCTAGACTTCCTCTGTCACAGCTTCTTGAAAAAAAAGTTCACTAGAATTGAGGTGAAACATCAATTCGAAATGTGCAAAGTTGATTTTACATTTTTCACTTTTATGTTTTCCGCAACAAAACTCCCTCGTGACAGTTGAATATATTCTATCTTTTTTCTACCTCAGTAACGGTTACTTTTCCAAGCTCCTCCTCAATTTTGGGTCTCTCTTTTTTTTTTTGTTAATGGCCAAATGTATGAGGATGTTGTTTTCGGTGGGGAACGATGCTCATGTGTTATTTTAAACCCCACATTTGTCATACAAGTGCAGAACAATGTTCATGTGAATTGTCCAGGGACAAATTACGTGGAAAAAGCAATGGTTCTGGGCCAAAAAAAAAAAGAAAATTTTGTAACACCAGAGAGGAAATAAAACACAGGTCCAATGTCCTGTTCCACCCTTAATTAGTTCCTCTTTTAACATTCGAGGTTTTCTGCATGACAATATTCTTCCATTTTCTCCCCTAAATAGTTAGAGAGAAAAACCGGAAAATATTTAGAAACACGTTGTCCTTAGTCTTTTTGGGTGAAAATTCACATATTTTCTCAGATTTTATACTTCACCTAATAAATTAGAGGCGTTTGTCTAACTTGTAAGCTTTCTGTTCAGTTTTTTTTTCGTAGACAGATTTCTTGGGAAAAAAATTCAAGTTGTGTTAGAAAATCACATTGTACATCTTGAGACATATTTCACATCTTTTTGTCATGCCACAACTAATTTATATGCCACACAAATGTCACTATAACCCCATTATTAATGAGTCACAGAAATAATTGTACTAAATATGATAGACTGCGCAAAAATTCTTCAACATTTCATTCAACAAGCCTCCGAAAAAGACACAAATGAGTCTACAAAATTTAATGCATTGCACTTGTAGAAACGATTTAATCAAAAAGATAACATAAATTTCAGATTTTTTTCATAAACAAAGAAAAAAAACAATAACTAAAAGACGACCAAAAACAAGTACAAATATAGAAATTAATTTGATATTATCCTCCTTTTTAAACCGAGCTGCAAAAGAGATGAGCAGCAAAAAATAAATTGGGAGGATGTTCTACAGTATTTCAACACGAGAAGAAGAAGCTCATGCTCCAATGGAGTAATATCCACTAATAAACCATGTCAATTTGTTATTGAAGCAATTGATGATAAATCACCTGAAGATGGCCTTTCTGCACCAGGTTACAATCCTCAAGTGGCTTCTTCCCGGGGATCATATAACAAAATCCAATTGGCGCTTCTACCCCACCCAGGACAAAATCGCTTATTTGTTTTACTGATCGATGGAATATTGTATATGTATACTGTATGCCCAGGCTGCTTGAGAGCGCAATAATTAACCCAGAGACCATCCTACCCAACCAGTAATTCCCGCATACTCTGCATATATAACTCCTTCTGCACTCTACACCACCCAATTCAGGATGTTTTGGCATTTGTATTAAATGGCCATAAACTCTTGGTTGTTTCCACCAAACAATATTTGCACAGTCAATTTTCATCCCAACCCCCCACCCACTTATTATCGACATATGATTTACAAGCATAACAATAAAGGAGAACTTTACCAGAGTTGACTAAATTCCCTGCTTTGAATTGTAGATAAGATAGAAATTCCGCAAGCAATTTAAAAGATTTTTGGCAGTTAAGCTTTATGTACTTTGACAGCTGTCAAATCTGTTATCGACGAAGTTATAGACAGAGGTAAATTTATAAAATTTAATACGGATGATGCATTTATGTTTTTTTGCTTTTGACAGTTTAAATGCACACCACTAACACTATATTAAAATCCGTGTGTAGATGCAACACACACAAGTGTTATAGGGTGGAGTAACCACTTATCGCCACTTTAAGGAAAAAGTGAAATTAATTGTATTATAACTTTTGACCCCTTATTATCAGATAACTCAAATTTGAGGCAAAGCTACTTAGATATATTGGCTCTAGATTCTTCAAAACAATTATCCTACAATTTAATGCGGGAGTACATAAAAATCTGATTTTTATTAACAATGCAAAAATAACCACTTCGTCCCCATTTTTTACCACTTTTCGCCAGTTCTGTAACCGCTTCTGGCCACCCACTTGGAAACGTTCAAACTCGATTATTTTGAGCAATATTACACTGGTAATAATAAAAGGGTCAAATTGACCCTTTTCAACAAAAAATAATCACATTAGACCCTTTGAAAGGTTCACTTGAGTCTTTTGAAATTTTATAGGCATGTTTATCACGATAAATCGTGTTTTATCGTAAATTTATTACTCTTATCGTATTTCTCTCATCTAAGCGAACACCAAAGGTGACTTTTTCATTATTTTTATTCGTTTATTTCGGAGATAAATAGGTGTCAACAGTGATCCTTTCAAAGGATCATCAGTGACCCTTTTATTTTTACCAGTGTATGCAAAGAATACATTCAGCATTTCTTTTTCCTCATGATCACCTTATTATTACTAACATTAAATGATTTTTCTTTACTTTTATTTGAGAAATCAAATTATTAGACTATTGCAGAAAGTAAACAAAGCAGATTTGCCAACTGAGAATCTATGAAGTTAAGTTAGCCGCGTCTGTTGGAAAGCTATGGCGACAGGTGGTGAATCAATTCCAGAATATTACCACTTTTCGCCACTGCTCATTTTTACATAAAAATTATATAAAATTAAATATTAACAAACTAAATATAAATTCTATGTATTCGTCAAATGTAATTAAATGTTCAATAGACAAATTATTGATTCAAAATCTGAAATTTTGTTCGATAAAAGTTTCATGACACTTACTATATTTGGTAAGAAATATTGGATTCGATGCACTTGCTTAAAGTACTCTTCTAAAAAATGCTCAAACATTAAAAAAAAAACGAAAAATTAGTGTTTTTCGACTCTATACGTAGCAGCAGTAAAAATACAAGTAACTTTGCGGCTCATTTATTTCATAAATCGAGAAAAATAGCGATTTCAATATAAGTGGCGAGAAGTGGGGCACTGGCGAGAAGTGGTGATTCCACCCTATTAAGCTTGAAATATACCTATTCCAAGTAAGTGTCCTAGTGGAGTAGATAGTGTTAAGATAAATCGATGTAAATATTGACATTAATCCGGTTGTGTTAATTTAAAACGTACAAGTGTTAATGCATAGAAAATTGTTGTTGTTAACACGTACAAGGGTAAACACATGTATAGCGTACGACACATACGACAATTGTTAACCTAGTCGACATTAAAATTGGAAGTATCTCATTTATAAATTGATGGAGAATGGGAAGAAATATTTACAAAAAGTCAAAAGACTGCCTATGTGATGACATGAAAATATCTGAATTAATAAAAATTACCCTATGTTGTATGTTGGTACAAAATCTAATAGAGATTTTTCTACAGATATGGGGTTGTCAATCCCAAGTCTTAGTCAAGTATAATGAATTCAATTGGATGCAATTCGAATATATTTAATCTGAAAAATTTGTAGGTATCTAAAGAGGATTGAACCTCGGAATCTATCCATGATATACACGGTAAAAACTTTTGGACACTGACCGAAATATTGGAACAATTTTTTAGAACAAATTTGCACCTACAAGAGACATTTATTTGTTCAAATTATTTTTTTCACAGTTTTGTTACGAAATACAGTAGAAATTCTGCTGGAGTTTTCTTTGGAAACAGTTTTTATACGGTGGAATGTCTACAAATTTGAGTCGATTTCATTTTATATAAATTTGTCGGGAACAAATTTGTGTAATTTAAAAGACTTCCCCGTTTCGTCTAACAGTTAAGGGCTATAGGGGAAGTGCTCATAATTTTGGACAGTCTGCATATAAGCATCGATATCCCAAGTTTGAAGTGCGATATTTTCAATACTAATTGACTTTTTTTGTTACTCTCTTTTCAGAAGGATTGTCTAGAAACTTGGCAAGCTATTTATCATCTCATTTTTACTAAAATTAGTTTTAATACGTTTAAAAATGAATTGATATGTAGAGGTGAATTTGACTCTTATTTTGGACAACTTGGTTATTAATTTTTACAACTTGTCTGTAAATTTGGACAGATAATCCGCCTCAACAGGATGACCATTGTTCTTCATTTTATGAACCAATCTTACCAAGTCCTCTTCCTGTTCATGTAAGGGAAACGTAGAATGTCACAGAAGCCCGGAAACTTTCCATATCATTCATTAAAGTGAGTTGACTTCGGTACTCCAAGTACGTGCAGATTCGCTCATTCCCTGACCTTTCCGGGAGCCTTTCAAGGCATTTCTTGCTACATCTCTTTCGTAGAGATGATGCTCCTTTGTTTCTCCAGGCATTTGTCCAACCTAGTCATCACAAAAGCTAAAACTTCACGAAATTTCGTGAGAAAAACACCTGTCCAAAATAAGAATCATCACCTCACTGGTGAATGTCTTAAAAAATTTCCCATTTTTCACACGAAAAATATAATTCACAAGACAAATCTCACTTCAGGTCAAATGTACAAATCATCAGTAACGTGAATCAACACAATATTCAATGAATATTCAATAATATCACTCAAAAACAGCGAACAAACTTTGTTAGTACTTCACCAAAACTAAATAAGACTGAAGTAAGCCACGAAGTTCTGTCATATTTCTCGTAAGCAATTGCTCACACTGAATTTTCAACAAAGCAATTTCAACTCAAATCATATTCAAAATTTAACGTATTTAGTGTCAAAATCTTCCAAAAAGAACAAACATTTAGATAGAATTCATTATTCATCAAATATTGGAATAAAAATCCATCATTTTAATCAATTTATTTTTAGTGTCCAATGTTATCCTCAAAGTGTCCAAATTTAGAAACTGTCCAAAATTATGAGCACTTACCCTACTTCAGTCGAGATTGATTTCGGTGGTGGAAGTTCATAAGGAACATTACATAAAAGTCAACAGTGTTTTATATACAGACGCGTGCATTACAAAATCATATGCGAGTCCTGGCAGCAGGAGAATGGAATATTTCGGGAATCCCGAATTAAAAGAAGTGAAACCATAAATATTGTAGTTCGAAAAATGCCACAAATTTGGCGTCCTCCTCGCTTCGATAGTGGCTTTCGGAATTCGTTACTAATATTGGGTCTCTTTGTTTCTCCTAGAAGGTACAAATTTGTTCCAAAAATTTTCGGTGTCCATGTACGAGCTAATTTTTGGAACAAAATCGTTACTAATGTTGAGTATCTTTCTGAGTCTCGTAAAAGGAATAAGATTGTGAGAAAAATTTGGGTGTCCGTGGACGAGCTAATTTTTGGAAGAAATATGTGCCGAAAATTTTGTAGCGAGTGCCCTATCATAGTGCTCTTGAAATATTAGTCATTATTTATATTTAATAGTTTGCACTATAATTTTGCTAGAAAGATACATTACTCTCTTGCCATTTTAAACTTCAAGGTCTGGTGGAACTACAATTGCTAGCCCTTATTTTTAAAATTTAGTTTTTCAAGGGTAAGTTCAAGACAACTTTATCAAGTATAATACAAATGTCTAAGAGCTCTGCGAAATTGAAAATTTTCAAAAACTGGTATAGGATATTATAATTAAAAGAATAAGACTCTATGTGTGTAGATTCAACACTTATGTGTAAGAATAACATTTAACGTGCTTAGTAATGAGTGTTATGAATAACAACCAACAGTTTAGCTTTTAGTCTTTGCATTGCAAAGTAATCTAAAAATCTGACAAACGCCTTTACTCAGCATTTAAAAAAATTAATAAGTAAAAGCTTTATTCTTATGTTTTCGTCTTTATAAATTTCAACTCTACACCTGCTTTATACGTTCTCGTTCACTGTGAAACGCGCGCTAAAATTGGCATAGTCTCCCGGATGAATGAAATTCGGTGGCCAAATCATTTTCCATCCTTTTAATTGATTGTCCGAGAGTGATAAATGATCATTGACGATGCTAAAAGGCGTTCCCCAATTTAGCCTCTTTGGCATTTTACTCATTAAAATTTTTTTCTTTGAACACCAAAAGATGAAGCATATTTCTTTATCATCAATTCAATTGAAAATCACATTGTCATTTTTGGGGCGCTTTTGCTCCTCTTTTTTTTTTTACTCCCTGCCTGTTTTATTATTTGTTGCATTCTCACCAATGATTGGAAACATATGTAATTTATTCACTATTTACATCTTTTGCTCTCTCCGTGATCTTTTCCTCTGAGGCTAAATGCAATTTTTCATCTTGTCTCTCCCTCATTCCAATTCCAATTCAAATAAATCCTCTCATTGGTGGCTTCCACTCTCGAAGGATCTCTAAATTGAGCAAGAAAACGACGAGCTTCCACCCAGTGGAAAAAATCAATTTAATCTGCTACCGATTGCAAACTACGTGAATTCTTACACTATAAGTCATTGAGAAATAAATTGAATGAAGTGGAAGCAAAAAAATGCGGTGTTGCTTTAAAAAAAAAGAACTTAAAAAAAAAGAAGTCAATAATACACATAAATTCCAATTACACCCAATTGAACTTAATATGCATTTTTTATTCTACATAAACTGTTGATTGTGGTTAAAGAGGGATTTAAATGGTGCGATTGAGTAAAAATTACACACGTCTCATATATGATTAAACCCTATATATCAACCAGTTCCCGTGTAATTTTAATGCTGATGGCAAATAATCTTAAAGGGTACTGAGATAAGACAATACCAACATGAAATAAAATATTAATTTCACTACTTCGTAATCTCTTTTCAACTCATTCTCTGTCACCATCTCCTTTACGGGCAATAAAATGCTGATGGCGCTATTCTTTGCAAAGCATTCTCACACGGATATCGCATGACTTTGATACCTTTTATAGAAAATTATTACAAATAGATAACAATTTTCTCGTGGAAAGAGATTATTTTGATAGAAAGGTATCTGTACTTGAGAAATTCACTTACTGAGAAGTGTTAAGGAATGTATAGACTTTACACATAGAAAATCTTATAATAAGCCATGTAGGTATTTAATTATAGAAAAAGAACAGAATTAATGTGTATATTTTTAAAAATAAAAATATCTTTGAAGAAATTAAAAATTGGTACATAAAATCGTAAAATATATATGAATATGTGCACATTTAAAAAAAGCTAAATTTCAAGAACATTTTTTATAAAATCTAAATCAGCCAAAAATAAAATTTTTCTTGACAAGAAATTCTCATAATTTGGTATTTATTTGGGGATTATTTTCAAATTTATAAAATTTTTGGCTATATACAGGCATGAGCTAAAAGAAAGACGAAGTGAATTTGGTGGTGCCTATTGATATTCTTCGAAATGCCGCGAAAATTCACGTAGAGAAAGTGAGAGGTTTTTTAATGTGAAAATTTAATGCCCTAGAATTAAGTCATTTTCACAAGAAAATCCTTTTAATAATTTAGTTGAATACAGTTATTTGGGTTAATTGTGAATAATTGTCGATATTACAACAAAAACATTGGGATGAAATTTTGAGCTCGAAGACTCATATTCTTTTGAGCTGTCCCAAAATTCAGGATGAGTTTGAGTAAAACCCTTTTGTACAACACTATTTTGGTTAATAAGGAATGCAAAAGTATATATTGCAAGAAGGGACACGGCCTGCTAATAAGGATAAAATAGAGAAGAAAATATTTTGTCGCATTTCAGAGATTTTTGCAATCGCAGCGCCGCCAGACGTTTGTCAAGTGAGTTATTTGTGTATCTATCTCTCTCTCACAGTTGAATTGCGCGCGATTTAAGAAGTTTCCATTTGAAGTCATATTTGCATTTTATTTTGTTTGTATTTTTGCAAGATTCAAGTACAGGGGTGTGTAGTGAACAGCTATCCGTCTTCCGACAAAGATGTCAAGAAGACAATTTCTTTCTATATGAGTTTTTATGTCTGTTATGTCTTTTTGGCGCAAAAATATTTATCATGACACCGTGAATGAGCGGGATTAGTGTTACCAGTATGGCTATCTGTAGACTGAGAGAAATCCGAAAAAGTTAAAATAACATTCCGGAAATGTTAATTTTACCTTGCATTATTGATCCGAAATCGGTATAAATATTACCCTTTTTAGGTGTATTGGGCGTTAAAGTTACCCTTTTTTATGTTAATTTTACCTTTTAATAGGTGTAAAATTAACATTAAAAAATGTTGATATATTATATTTTTACACCTAAAAAGTGTTAAATTTATGAGGAAAAAAGTTAATCGAACCCTCTTTTTTTCTCAGTGTAATTTCCATTAAAATTATCAACACAAAATTTCCGATATTACACGACTTTTAACGAGCACAGGTCTGGCTATATGGCTTACACAACCTGTGAAGGAGTTTTCCATTGTTTTGTTCTGGAGGTTAGTCACGAACACTAAGACGGCAATGGCCGCAAGGGACCGATATCTATATTTATTTACAAGTTGTGATTTCTATATTTTAAACTTTACAATGAGAAAAAACGGGGTTGCGATTAACTTTTTTTTTGCTCATAACTTTAACACTTTTTAGGTGTAAAAATATATCAACATTTTTAATGTTAATTTTACACCATTTTAAGCAGGGGCATGACGTTTTCTATGCTTCCCATATGTTTTAAGCGTGCCGAAAAAACGTTTGAGTTTATTAGCTATTTTCTGTCATTGTAGAATGAATTAGCAAATAATACAAATACAAAATAAAAGCCAACTTAATATTAAATAAGCAACCGAAAATCTCAAACTGGCAACCTACGTAGTTTTGGAGATATCTCGTGAAATATGTACGAAAACATAAAAAAATGTATACT
Source organism: Phlebotomus papatasi (assembly GCF_024763615.1). Taxonomy (NCBI): domain Eukaryota; kingdom Metazoa; phylum Arthropoda; class Insecta; order Diptera; family Psychodidae; genus Phlebotomus; species Phlebotomus papatasi. The sequence goes on from NC_077223.1 coordinate 99,549,865, forward strand.
AAAACTGGTCGCATTTTTCTGAGCTAATGTCACCGCTCTGAATTTAAGGGTAAAATTAACATGAAAAAGGGTAACTTTAACACCTGATATACCTTAAAAGCATAATATTTACACCGTTTTCGGACGTTGCAGGGTAAAATAAACATTTCCGGAATGTTATTTTAACTTCAATCAAAGTTACTTTAATCAAAGCTAGAGACCAAACGGTTAGGGATAGCGGCTTGGGGATTTCGGAGAACTTATTCATAAGTCGACTTTCTTGTCATGAACAAAACCTTTCTATTTTACCTTTTTCTTCGTCTTTAGTACTATGTATTAGATATTTGAGAGGCTAGGCGTTTATTTTATCCATACGACTTTGAATAATGGCAGGACTTTAATGACCCTGTTTGGCATATTTTTGAACCGATTTATGATAAAGGTTTCGATTATCCGGATAGGTTTGAAGCGGTTCCAATCGGTTACAAAACGGTAATTAACGATTATTCAATTGACATACTTCCACACGATTTTGGGCAAATATAGAAGAGAATTGCGAACCAGTGCAAATTGGAAAAGATCTGGTACTCATAAAAACCAATTAATTATAACAAAGCCTAAAAAACCTCCATTAACCGTTAAAATTCAAACTCCTAAACTAGGTCCAATTTTAGTAAAATAATTGACATTTGGAGACAAATGAGGAATGTTGCATCCCTTAAATAGCTCAAAAATTGTGAATGGAGGGTGAATTATGTGCAATAAAGTGCTGTGGATGTGGATGCAGAAAAAGTAAAATGACACTTTTCAAGTGGCTCCTCTCGGTTTTCTTAATGGATTCTCAAAAAGTAACTTGAGCTATCACTTACACTGGAATCACTTTATCCTTACAACACGCAATGTTACCAATTTTTTCTCTTCTTAGGTCGTCCGTGTTCGTCATTTTTAGTACAAGAGATGATCTCCTATTTCATTTTGTGTGTTTTTTCTACACTTTCTTGTTTTTCTCCACCCATAGAAGTGACATTTGTTTGTTTTGGGATGTGTGATGCAGATAGAAGAATAACATGGTTTTTTTTCTTGCCTTTAAGAGAGGTCTCCTTGTGAGAATTTCTTGGGATCCTTGTAAGTGATCATATGAAACGCTTGTTACTCATTTGTATAATTTGGGTGTCGTAAATTGAGTGTTTTCATCTTTAAACAACCCCTGATTGAGTGTTCTTCTCATATTTTTCTTCTTCTTAATTCTGTCCCGAGGGCGGATGTGTGACGAAAGGATTATTTATATTCTCAATCTTTATTAGTTATTACAACTTTTCTCAATATCCCTCTTGCACTGGATAAATGACAGAAAAAATTGAAAGAATACGTGAGCAAGTGTAATGTCTCAAATATATTGCAACAACCATTCATTAAATGTTAATATTTAACAACATTATGGGTATTTTGTACAATTTCTTAAGACAATACCTCAAAGACTTTAAGAAGAAATCACACAAAACCCGAGACATGGAGACGACGACAAGATGATTTAGCACAAGTTTAGAAAACATCAGAGTTATTAAGATAGAGGCACTTTTGAGGAATTAAAAAAAAAATCAGTTCACAACACGCGAAAACGCGTGTAAAACATTATGTAAATATTGCTGTAAAATGGTATTTCGACATGGGATTTAACAAATTATTTTATTGGTTGACGCCACTTTTGGGTGGCTTGTGTACGTCTTTTGTATGTTATTGACGACAAAATCTCACGATGTAAACAAACTCATGAATTCTCTTCTCTCCTACACTCTATGTTTTAATTTTGTTTCACACAATTTTCAATTAGTTATCATATGCAAAATATATTACTTGCTGATTCTTTGCCAGAGACAGACTATACTCGCAACATCATTCAACAGCAATTTTTCCATCAACACGTTACTCAATTTAGAAGTGCTTATGGATATCTAATGGGGTACGCACAATTATTTATGTTCTGTAAATGAGAAGGAAAGTTGACTGAAATTTTGTACTATCTTAGTTTTTGTGGTCCTAGGTAAAATTCGACCTCATAAGATCGAGTTCAAACTTGGTATGTACACATTTTTGACACTCATCTGCGCAAAAAATTGATTTTCGTGGACGTCCCGTACCGTCCAATCAGTACAGCCGCTTCTGGAGAGAAAACGGAGATAGATATCGACAAGCGGTTCTCGGAATAGATTAAACGTTGATGAATGGCTAGAAGCTAGAAGTTGGTGATGTCAGATCCATCCCCCCGTTCCCCCAACCGCTATTATGGAGCAACCCTAATATTTGTTTTTTCAATAACTCAGCCCCTATGACATCGGTCGATCCCGAATTTTAGTATGTTATACGGGCTTCAGACCCAAGGCTTAGCCATAAGGCTAAATTTCTCTAATTTCTTATTAGTCGTAAATTTTTGGAAAATTGTGACTTTGAAATGGACTATTAAGGGAAAGTAATCTGTTTTAATCAGAAGAACAAATTAAATTGGTTGATATAGGGTAAATTGGTACAAGTTGGACAATGGCAAAAGTTGGAAAATTTCGCTGGGACAAGTTGGACAGGCAATTTTTTCTTGATAAATACAGTACTAAATTTTAATTAGTATATTTTTCTATGTTATAGTTTAATTATTTGGTTTCTTGTGCTGCAAATAAAGTGAAAATCCATTCATATGAATAAGATTTAACGTATAAAATTCTCACCTCAATTGACAGTGTAACTTTTCACCGTCGAAAAAATACATCGATCGGCCATTTTTTCCTAATAAAAACACAAGAAGAGTGACTTTGTTGCGGAACAATATATATTATTATTATATAATTTTATGTTATTATTTATATGTTATTGTTCTCGATTCTGTCCCCCTCTGTACAGCGCTATTCTTATTCGGGTCAGCAGAACCCATAAGTAGCCGCGCTATTGACAGAATCGAGGAGTTGGACGGGAATTTTAGACAATAAATGTCTTAATAATGAAGCTAGCGTTTTAATGTACGCTTCATTGGTGTCAGAAGTGTTTAGTAAAAAGTGAAAATGAGTGAAAACAACAAACGAAACAGCGTCAACTTGAGGACCAAAATCAACGTGATCGTCAAGGCAGCGCCAAGAAAAACATCGGTACAACAGATGCCGAAATTGATAATTCCAAAATCATAAGCCGAAGGGAGGCCTGGACCACCAAGTGCAGAGAATCCAGCCTTCTAGAAAACTACGCTCCCGAAAAGAACACTACCGCCAACTCCACACCGTTACAAATATCAGCCGATTGTTGAACCAAAGCAATCAGATATTCAACCAGAAAACCAACGAAATCAACCGATTTCTAATGAACCAGCCAGTTGCCTTGTCACCATTGAATTTAAGTCTACCACCCGCACTACAACCTACAACAAATCATGCATGGCATTGGACGTCAGGCGTTCGTATAACATCCACTTCGAAGAATTATCTTCAGCTTCGTTCATCTAGACCAGCGATACACACCAAATATCAGCAAGCAGCATTATCAGCATCACGGAACACCATAGACACAATCACCTAGATATCTACACTTATGCAGCCTCCAGAATCTCGACTACCCGCACCAGAACATTACAACATGGCAACAACACCTCTGATCCCGTTCCAGGATATTTATGAAATCTTACCAAAGTGTACAGGTGAGCCCATAGTAGCCAGTCAATTCCTTTCTTTATGTAACGGAATCTATGAAGATTATTTCGGTGCAGAGAATGGGCGTAGAGATAGGGAGTATATACGATTATTAACACTAAAATTAAGTCCAGAAATATATTTTCAAATTAGAGATCAATCCTTCAGCACATACGCGGAATTTAAAAACGTGCTCCTATCTGTCATTAATCCAGAAATTCCTTTAGAAGATGCGATAACATCCTTACAAAAATTGTCACTTCATCCTAAAGAAACGATCAAAGAATTCGGATCCAGAGTACAAGATGCTTTACAAACCTTGAATACTGTATATTTTGCTCATCTTGAAGGAGTTCTTCCTTTGTCTTTGAAAAAGGCAAATACAAGAATGGCTATAGAGACTTTTGCGAACTCTATACGTCACACAGAAACTAGGATCTTGGTACTATCACGATCCTTTGATAACCTTAATGCTGCAATCACTTACACTGAAAATCGCCTAAAGACCAAAACGTCCTATTGCGAAGATCATTTCTCTAAAATGTCTCAGTCACAAAATCCTCAGAGAAAACTTAAAAATTATTCAAAAATAACCACTGATGCTGACCGAAACTATCTAGCCACAATTTCAAGCTATTCCGTTATATCAGAATATGATCCTCATATCATTAACTTAGCAGCATCCGTGTCTTCCTACAAATTAAAATTTCTTGTCGACACCGGATCACCGTTTTCTTTTATAAAACGTAACTGCATTCACGATTATACTACGGTGCATACTAAAAATAGCATTCGTATCCAAGGCATTGCAGATGAGGGGATGGTGCAAACGCTGGGCACTGTAGTCACCCTTATACGATTCATCCCAGATAGAACAGATTTTTCAGCTAAATTAAATGTACTTACGAATAGTCAGTTCCCATTCGATGGAATACTAGGCCATGACCTTTTAAGCATACTTGATGCCGTAATTTTCGTGAAAGACAGAAAAATATTGCTTAAGTCAATGAATTTAATGGTTCCATTCGCAATTTCTTCTCAAAATATTAAAATGGAAATGGAATTAGGGCATCACTCTCCAAAATTTAACAAAGAAGGAAATGCGAATGTTGCGAATTTAATACACAACAATAGCACCGATCAAAATTCAAAACAAAAATGCAGCGACCTTGCTGAACGCAACATTGACAATAATGCTAACGCAAGCAAAATTTATGTCGATGCTGACATAGCTTATAATCGTAACAGTGACCTTAAAGCAAATGCGGAAACAAATTTTGAGAATAGCACAGAGACCCCAAAAGATCACACCTTTTTATGTATCCCTTACCAAGAATATCACTCTTTAGGGACAAATTATCAACAGAGTCATCCCCTAATAAATGAAAACCGTAAGACTCCAGAAAATACACAAAATATAAAAAATAAATCTGAAGACAATATTCCAATGCATAAGCAAAATGAAGTTAACAATACTTCTGTTTCCGAAGATCCCAGAGAAAAAATAAAAGAAACCAAGGAAAATATATTTCAAAATTTCATTAGAAAAAAAGGAACGCATTCCATGATTCTCCCAAAAGTTGAGGATCAAAATTTACCCCAAAATTGTAATGTCATATTTAACGAAGACGAAGAGAAATTTAAAATTCATCACCATTACATTATGGAACAAAAATTGCTTGCCCTCCTGAAAAATGGCCTCACACTATTGAAGATCCCGGAATTTCAAAGAATCCACTGCTACGAACTCAAAACAATTCAAAAAATCGTTCCTCCAATACAGTTAGAAAATTATACTCATAATTATACCCCACATTAATCAATTGATTAGAGATAGATATTATGGCCTCATTATACCGACCTCAATAAGTTTTGGAAAATTATCCGATAGATCTCTTGAAGTAAACCAACGAACAAATTTTAGAATTTAAAGTTTTAAAATTTAAAATCATGATTTTATCCCATCTCTGCATCGCACCCTTTAAGAGGGGAGGGAATGTGATATCTAATAATAAAAAAAGGAATATTAGTAATTTCATAAAAAAATAATACATTATTTAATATAATATTTAACCCATAATAAAAAAAAAGATATTTCTGAAAATATTCAAAAATTATATACCAAGTACCATTTGATAAACAAACAAAAAAAAAGTTAATTTCAAATATAATAATTTCTCAAAAAAAAAGTCAATAAACCAAATGTTAAATAATCCCCTTGGCAATCTCTGACAATTGTAAGTTTTCTTTTACCATATTTGAATAAGAAAAAAAAAATAAACAATTCCAAAAAAAAAACAACAAACACATTTTAAACAAAAATTTTATAAAAATATAATTGTATAATTTTAATCAGTTTGTAATCTAATTCAAATTGTATTATACCAAATTGTAATTCATATTATATTATATAATATTTTTGATAATATTAGAATTGTATAATTGCAGTTCGCATCCTCCTCCATAACAATAAAACTTATTCGCACGGAGTCCGTGCTTCCTTAAGGAGGGAGGAGTGTTGCGGAACAATATATATTATTATTATATAATTTTATGTTATTATTTATATGTTATTGTTCTCGATTCTGTCCCCCTCTGTACAGCGCTATTCTTATTCGGGTCAGCAGAACCCATAAGTAGCCGCGCTATTGACAGAATCGAGGAGTTGGACGGGAATTTTAGACAATAAATGTCTTAATAATGAAGCTAGCGTTTTAATGTACGCTTCAACTTTGGTTTTTCGGTTCTGTTGACATTTCTCAATATTTCTGGCAAATTTTAGTGGAATAAAGTGTTTAATCTCGATAGTTAACGGTACGTAATGGTTTTATTTGATATAATTACTAACTGTATGAAGAAAAAGTGCTTATTTGAAGCGTGAGCAAAAGTGACAAGTTGGACATCCGGAGATACGATTGTATTGCAGGGGTTTTCTTTTGTATGTATGTATTTTTATTACCAACATGTGCCTTTTATTTCAGATGGGTAAAAAGGCAAATAAATTGAAAAAGTACAAATCCTATACTCAAGACCAAGTGAACAAAGCACTGGAAGCTTTTCGTCAAGGAAAGTCACTAAGTCAGGTGTCAGTATTATTTGGGGTGCCAAGAACAACACTTTTTAATAAGCTGACCGGGAAATGTCCGGAAGAATGCTCTGGGGGAAGGCCTCCTACGCTGCCAAAAGATATAGAAGATGAGCTCGTTGAATGGATTTTAGGATGCAGTGACAAGTGACATCCTATAACAAAAGATCAAGTTCTCAACACTGTGCAAATTATTTGTAAGAAGTTCAAGATTGTCAACGAGTTCACCGATGGAAGGCCAGGATACTCTTGGTTCAAGAGCTTTTTGAACAGATACCCAGAATTGAGACTTCGTACACCAGAAGCATACACAACCCAAAGAGCTGGTATTACCACTGAGTGGTTTGAGAAAACTCATGAATATTTAAAATCCAAAGATCTTCTGGAACTTCCTCCTGATCGCGTCTTTAATCTTGACGAAACGGGTGTAATGCTTTCGCCCAAAGGTGGACAGGTATCTATATTATTATTCTATGGAGTTTTTAAATTCATGTTTGAAGTTCTTTGTGACAATTCGTATGATTAATGCAAGAAAAAAAAGAATTAGACTTCAGAAACAGGAAGAAAGGTTCAAAATAAAAGAAGAAAAGGAGCAAAGCAAGAAAATTAAAATATCCAAGAAAAAGATTTAATAAATAATATATATCTAAGCCTTAATGTTTTTTACTTTTTAATTATACACTTTACCCTAGTGGTACAATTGATTCAGTGTGTATGGCATTCAGTAAAAAATCTTGAAACTTGCACAACCTTCCCCTACGCATTGTCCAAATTCCCACGTCCAACTTGTCCCACCCTGTCCAAATTATATTGTTTTGCACTCACGTATTTTTCTTGTATTTAAGAACTTTTCAAACTGTTTTTCAAGAATTTCCATGAAACGGTAATATTCTAGAAGAATCAAGGAGCAAATTTATGTATGTCATCAGGGAAAAATGTATTTATAATGTCTTTAATCTTGTCTTTAAGTTCGAGCCTCTGGAAATTGTTCCAATTTATGCAACTTTCCCTATAGGATTTTGAGACCTTTAAAAACTAGGCTAAACCTTTAGTGACGATCTTACAGCTGCGCCTCAAAGCTTTCGATAAAAAAACTTAAGCCCTCGACCCCCTTGGTCCGAGCTAGAAGGGATCAAAAATTTAGTTTTAAAATAGCGATATCTCTTATTCTATATCAGAATTTGAAAAACTTTGATGATTTGGATAGATCTCGTTAAATGTTACAACTGTGGGACTGTAACTGCTGCGGTAGTTCCTTACATGGTCCCTTACACGGTCCCTTACACGGTCCCTTACATGGGACCGTACGGCCGCGGTAGAAGGGAACGATGAACGTCTCCACTTATGTATAAATCTACATCTAAATGCTACAACGCTTCTAAAGACGCCAACTTCATCCGATTTAATCGAAGGTCCTATTATCGAAAAGTTTATTTTTGAAATTTCGATTGAAAAAATTCAAAATGGGCAGTAAAAAATTAAAAATGAGCAGTAAAATATCTAATTATTGTCAGTAAAAAACTTAAATCTTTACAAAAATGGGTTTAATATATATATTTAACATTTAAAATTATTGCAGATGGAATGAAAAGCCCTTTATTTTCCCTTTGCCAAAATTTGGACGATAATTTTACTGTTTCAAATTTTTGTGTTACTGCTCAATTTTAACTTAGTACTGCTTATTTATACAATGCCTTTCGAAAACTACATTATCCCTTTTTCTTTAAATTTTTGTATGTTGCAGTTGAGATGAAGACCTTTCCAATAGTGAGTTGCACCGCCTCCCCTTGATTTTCCTTGACCTGAGCTATAACCAAAAATAACTTGACAGGACCATATCATCCTCGGTGTTTATGAAGCGATATTGATGAAATTTTAGTTTTTAATATGTTGGATCTGAGATTGAGACCTTTTTGGACATGGGCCGCATCTGTCCCCACTCCACATCACTGTACCCCGACTACCCCGACCCTCACTATAATCTAAAGGAACAGACTCTATCTCTAATGTTTACTAACCGATTTCAGTTAACATTCTTTTCCTCTTTTTAGCTTTCTTCTGTACTCAAACTATTTAAAATAGAAAATGATCAGTGATAGACCCGGATAAGTTTATGGCAGCTGAAACTCTTTATAGGCGACCTCGGGGTGCTTGCAACTTGCAACGCGTGATAATTCAATATTAAATTGAATCTTAGGGGCTTTAGGGGTAACAAAGAATCGCGTTGGGACAATTTTACACATTTCGGTCGCCGAGAACGGTTTTACCGACGCGATTATTTACCAAAACCAAAAATAATAACCAAAATATATTTTTACAACATTATGCCCAACGCACAATAACTTTTGTTTAGTAAACAGGTTTTTTACATTTCAATGAGAGTGAATGAAACAATAGAACTAGTCATCTCGCTCATTCTCATGGGAAATTTTGAAAACATGTTTACAAACAAAAGTTATTGTGCGTTGGGCATTACTTGGTCGACTTGATCTAAGTAGCGATGCATTTGACGATTTATCGAGAACAAGAAGGAAAATTTCCTATTTCTTTCTCCTCAGAAAAATAATTGTGCGCACCCTATTAGACTGGCTATCGAATAATATCGTCAAAGATCACAGAATCCTACCTTTCAGATTGTTTTTCTTTCCATCAAGGAGGAAGAAATAGCCACCCAAAGAGGAGATATAAGATTTTTTTCACTTACACACCCCTTTTTATTGTAGGTAATTTATTATCGTCATTCAATACGTCTCTGTAATCGTCTTACGACTCTTTTTTTTTCTCTCTCCTGATACTCTCCTTCAGCATCACCCACAAACCACAAAAGTGAGAAACTTCTCAAGCCATTTTGAGGTGGAATCAGGTAAAATGTGGACAATTATTATTGTCTCCTTGTGTTATTGTGCCTCAAAATGTCTCTAATGTTTTTTTTTTACACATCCAATTCCAATGGTCTTATGGTCGTGTGAGGAGAACAAATGGCGCCAGGCGTTACTACCTTCTTTTTTAATATATTTATTTTAGTGCTATGGAATTGGTTCTGGAGATGGCAAAAGGGAGTGACAGTGCTGGAGAGAAATTCAATGAGATTGAACACCCTCCAGAAAAAAAATCCCATGACACGTTTGCGGCGGGACTATCATCCGATTGTGCCTTCTTTTTTTTTCTTCTTCTGGATTGATGCTAAAGGAGATTTCGGAAGAACAATGATTTTTCTTCCTCCAATTGGATTAGTTATACTTATATATTTATTCTAAGAATGCTGACAAGAATTTTTTTCTTCATTTGATTGGTAGAAAAACCTACAGTAATGTATTATGATATGATTCTCATTGACGTACGAAAAAGTTAGCAATGTTATTTTTATATATGTAGTATCATATTTAGAGGTAGTAAATTTAAAAAAAAAAATTGATTATAATCAGGGGCATGACATTTCCTATGTTTCCCATATGTGTCTAACGAGCCGAAAAAACGTTTGGGTTTATTAACTGTTTTCTGTCAGTGTAGAATGAATTATCAAATAATAGTAATACAAAATAAAAGCCAATTTAATATAGAATATGCAACCGAAAACCCCAAATTGGCAACCTACGTAGTTTTGGAGATATCTGGTGAAATGTGTACGAAAACAGGGAAAAATTTACACTAAAATTGGTCGCATTTTTCAGAGCTAATGTCACCCCCCTATTATAATAATGCTTTAGTGAATACGAATTTTTAAATAAAATCTTGAAGTTTCAAAATTGAGAACAGTTACCAGCGCCACTTGCGGAAGATGACAGTGCCCTCTCGTGGAAGAAAAGGTTGTCAGTGTCAACCATGCCAAACATCATGGTCAACCATTTTTGGTACAACACTTTTTTTTCTTAGTAAATCTCTGAGAATTGTCATTCCTTCCTCAAATTTCCCAAGAGTGAAATTCGAGAGGCAAATTAGACCATGTCCGAAGAGTGATCCCAAGGTTTTCTTTTCCCAAAAGCACATTGCGTAATTTTTTTTTTTGAGGGTTGACTAGCGTAAAATATACAAATTTTGTCCTCTGAGGTATATTAATTTTGTGGTATAATTCAGGAGGTCACAGTGACATGAAATGTGTTAATAATTTTCTTTCAAGCTTTCACCCATATCATCCCTTTTTCTCCACCATGCATGCTCATTAGGAAAATATCACATAGAAAATATGTTAGTTGAAGCTGTAACATTGAAATGTTGCGCTTATGTTTCATATGTGTTGAATATAACAAATGGAAGAGAAACATGTTTTTGCTGTTGGTATCACATTCTCTAACTTTGGGGGGGGATAGGGGAGGATGCTTTACAAGGAGATAAGTAGGTGAAATTTAATGGTTCCATCGGATGGTAGATTTGTCATCTGGAATGTGTATATGAAAGAGGTATTACACGGCCTAAAAAATTATTCTAACACAAGAAGCTAATTTGCCAAGTACAACTCTCACTCTCTATCTCCCTAAATTGAACAATGTACTACAGGACTTTTAAACTTATGTCTAAAAGCATCGCTAAACTTATGTTCTTTTCGCGTAGGGTTAACTTGAAATGGAAAGGGTTATGGTGAAAAAAGAAGATTCTGTTTAATGGTAATACACAAGGTACTATCATGAGTTCTTCCATCTCTTAGCTTAAATCTCAGCAGATTGTGTTGTTCAATTTAAAACTTGAGTTTGTCCGATTGGGCAAGAACTTTCCAAAAATACGTTTAAACAATCATGAAACAATCATCATAAAATCGGGTTTTATTGCCTTCCGATTAATCATTTTTGTAAAACAGTTTCTATAGCAAAAGCGATATGAGATATTGACTTGAGGTTTTAGTAAATGATAATGATAATGGTGGCAACATTCAATACAGGAACTTAGGCCTTCCCGCAAGGGGAGTTCGGAACATCCATTTTTATTTTTTCTTATACGGGATGAGATTGTCAGTCCCATACCTCGTGAAATCAAGTGCAGTGAAGCTCACTGGATGCAATCCGAACACCTTTAGCGCCAAAAATTTCCTGGTGACCTAAAGGGGATTCGAACCCGGGACACTTGCATCATAGAGCGAGTGCTATACCACTTGACCCATTGAGTGCCCAGGTTTTAGTAAAGGCCGTTCGAAAATTACAAGATGGTAATATCAGACCCCAGACCAAGTTGATACGCCACAAATATTATTTTCCGAATATTTCAACTTCAAATTTTAATAATGTTATAGTTGAATGCAAGAGCAAGCGGGGTATGTGGTAGGACCCTACCGCTTCGAAATATTAGACGCCTTCATAGGGCCAGAATTTCAAAAGTTGGTGAACGTGACTATAACTTAGTTCAATTTTTCTCTTATTTCTCAAAGCAAGACTTCGATATTATTAAATGAAGTTAATTAAAAACAGTTCATAGGACTACCTAAAGTTTACAGATCCTATTTTTTTGGTTTGGGAAATAAAAGAAAAATTAAAATCTTCAAAAGATTGAGCACTCAAAGGCAGGCCACTTTCTCTTATAAGTAGAGAAGTGTATTACTCTACGAGCCATCGAGCTTAGAGTAAAGGATTTACAGGAGTAGCTCTTCGTAAAACGTCTGAAACCTAGATGTTGGTAAAAAATGGAATTTCGGTCTTCTTAACTTGTTATTTTATTTAATTTTATTTTGCCAACGTTTCATAGGCCGTGAAGAAGATTCCAACCAAAGGTCCGAAACATTGGCAATACCAAATAAAAAACCGAAATTCTATTTTCTAACAAGATCTAGAGGGAAGTGAGACACCTTTTAATTGAGGCACATTTAAATTAGGGTTTTTTCTCCTATTTTTAAATGAAACTCGACCTTACCGAGATATGATTTAATTCCACAAAACAATTGTCAAGCTAAATTGTGTGATGGTAAGGCTCAGTTCCATTTAAAAATGGGAGAAAAAAACAATTTTGAAGCTGCCCCAATTCAAAGGTGCCACACTTCTGGAACTTGCCTGAAATTTGAAGTCACTTTCTCATACTTCGATTTAAATTTATATGGGATTTTTTTTGCACTCGCTACCGTTATGCTAAATATTTAAAAAGTGAGAAGTTTTTCTGTATTATAAGATACCTTTCCGTATGGAGGGATAAATATACTAAATTTTTGTTTAAATAAATTTTTTCCTCGGAGCACTGTGAGCTGAGTCCGAGATCAATTTAGGAAATGGCTTCAAATAGCTCCATATAAAAAAGCCAACTTGCCAGGGGGTTGTCTGGAACCTACCTCAAGGGTTTTATTACAATTTCAGTAAAGCACAGTTGATCCGTTTCTCTCTCAAAGAAATTTGTGTCCTATCGCATAAGATCAGGTTCTATCTCGAATTCCAGAATATAAAATTCAAAATGTTTCACTTAAAAGACCTACCCCATTCCCATTTTTTTTCTGACATCCAAAATCAAAGACAAAATGCGTCCGGTTCTGATCGCTAAAATTTAATTATCGACCTTTATGTCCAGTAAGGGCGCTTAACCCTTTCAGGACGAGAAGGTCTAAAATCAGGGGTCGGAAAAAATCACTTTTTCTGACTTTTTAGAGCAAAACATAATTTCCGGCCGTAGGAAAAACTCTATTTTTGGGTCACCGGTGACGCAATCGTCCTTAAAGGGTTAAATCGAAAAAGCATTTCGATATTTCGATATCGAATATCTCGAATGAATATGTCGAAGACCTAATAAGAGATCACATCTCCGATGTTCTATTTTGGAAGCCATCAAAATAGGTTGTCGGCGCGAGGCACATCCAGGCGAATATGACTTTTGCAAATTAAGAGTCTTTAGCAGGAGCGCCATGGAATAGACTCTGAATGCTTTTCTAAAATAAGGAGGAAGGATCAAGAGTCGGAGAATGCTAACTTAGATATCCTACTAAGATCTTGACCTCATTAGGAGGAATTAAAAGTTGGAAATGAATGAATTAATTGTAGGGCTTAATACGGGCTTCAGAATTAAAACTTAGTCATATGGCTTGCCCGTTCTAAATTCTTATTAATCAAGATTTTTTAGAAAAAAAATAACTTAGAATTTGATTATTAAGGACAAGTGACCTATTAGATTTTGAAAAAACAATCAAATTGGTTTCTATTTAAGATTTTGAGACCTTCAAGAACTGGGCTAGACTTCTAGTCTGAAGACCGTTTAAAGCGGTCTGCAGACTTGAGGTTTAACGGGTTTAGCCTAGTTTCCTAAGCTTTCAAAATCATAAATAGCAACCAATTTTATTTAATTTTCAAATTAAAAAATCAATTTGGCTTTAATAATCTAATCATAAGTAACAAATTTCGAAAAAAAAATCTTGATTGATAAAAAATTAGAGGTTAAGCCATGTGGCTAAGTCTTATACGAATTTGAGATCCTAAGGCTTAGACAAGTGGCGCAACTGCTCTAATTTGTAATCTATCAAGTTTTTTTTTGTAAAAATCTGTCTTAGAATTGGACTATCAAAGACAAAAAAAAAACTTTTAGATTCTGAAAAGACTCCAAAAATTGCTTGACATATCGATTCCTCAGAATATAAACCGAACAACTCGCGAATGGCCAACTTTTCAGGAGAGCGATTTAAAGCTGAGATTTTACATGCTGATCATACGATTTTTAAGATTTGAAACCCATATAACTTTGGAAATACAGTGCCCGCTTTGTAATCCGGATGATTGGGAGACAATATGACAGATGTCCGCTTCGTAATCCGGATGGATTTTTTGAATTTGTTCAACGTCTCGCAAGTATAATACAAGTTTTTTTGTAGAAATAGAATAAAAGTTTTAAAAAAAAGAATAAAAAGTCGTAATTAGAGAATTCTATGCTATTATACTTTATTTATTAAACAAAAACATCACAGGATAATTCATTTTCCTTGCTGAACACACATGCATACATGACTTCAAAATTATTTTAAATGTAACCTTCGATAACTCGTCCGGATTACGGCGATCCGGATTAGAGAGCGGGCACTGTAATTAACTTTTCGGCCTTTTCGGTATAATATTCACCGGAAAGGTAAAGGGTGTCAAGGAGTACCCGAAAAGCAAAAAAAACGAATTTTGCAAAAAATCGAGTTGTTCGGATTATATTCTAAGGGATCGATATAGGATTTAGAGACCTTCGGGAACTTGGCTAATCCTCTATTCTGAAGACCGCTTTAGGCGTGAAGCCCCTATAAGGATGAACCATTTGATAATAAATAAACTCAATCCAACGATAAGTCGCTTTCTCCTCTGATCCTCGTAATTGCTACGTATTTAGACCTGGAAATACTCTAATATTGCTTCTAAAGAATCTCAACCACCATAAGCTTATCACGGGTTTCTGTCCCCTAACCACCCTCTTTTTAGCTCAATTCTCGCGCCTGATGTTGCTCTCTCAACATTCAATTTGTCATTTGGCGATGTCAAGACAAGTGTACTTAATGTAAATTTTCAGTTTTGACTCACTCTTGGCGAAATTGTTTGTGTCGCTGCCTGTGTGTGCTACATATATTTTCCTCCAACCCATTTTAATGCCCAAAAAGGTATATATTGCAATCACACATGCAAATTTATTATTATAACCGCCCTGCGCGTATTTAAAATGTGTTATATCGCTTATAGTAGCATGTTTTAAATAGTTTCGATGTCATCTGACTAATAAATTAGCATTTTGTTTTGCACTAGAGGATTAAATTTTCAAATCTCTGAATTATATGTTTTCTGCCTATGACTCTGATGCTGCACCCACCTCCTATCCCACTTTGCCCATTGTGTCTCTCCTCCTCACCCCCCTCCCAACCTTCACTACTCTTCAGCAATGGTTAAAATTGTAAATTGTCACACAAAACACCAAATGTTTTTAATGTAACCAATTTTGCAATGAGTTTCCATGCATTGTATATTATACTTAATATGATTATTTATTGAAATTACAAATTACATTTTCAATCGCCATTCATGAAAATATTCTGCTTCCAAAACATGGGGTTTGGATATGGCATATGAGGGGTGGGTGGATGGTGGAAAAGTAAATTCAAGTGTTTTATATGGTTTGCATCAATATGTTACCATTTTAGCCCCTTCTCACTTTTAAATTTGAGCCCCCTTATTCTGCCTTAATTTATATTTCATTGGATTACCACATTAACAATTTAATAACATTTATCAGTGATGTTACGGGCTATTGATTGCAAGCTTAACCTAAATAATTTTTTAATTAAAGATTTTATATATTATATTTAGTTTTAAAATGGAACCATTTAGAAAGGTGTTAGCAAAATCTAAAAGCGAAACAGAGATAATTTTAAGGATGAAAGTCAAATAAAATTTGAAAATATAGATACCCTAAATAGAAATATTAAAGTTCTTTCCAATGGTACTTGGGACTCTTTTAATATTAAACTGAATACCCATTAACCTTCGACTTAAAATAGGACAATATCATTCTGGTATCTTAAAAATTATAAAATCAAGGTTTCTTTGTCTAAAAATTTAGGACTAAATTAAATTATTTTATGGGAAAAACAGTATCAAAAAGTTTGATTGAAAAATTTTACAAAGTATCAAAAATTGGAATTTTAGTCCCAAAATTGTTCTTGGAATTGGGTTTACTGGCTAACCGATAAAATAGGTTGAGTACAAGACCTTCTAACAAATTCCGGATCATTAGTATTAATTTTACTAAATTTCAGAACTGAGTGAGTATTTGACAATAAATGAAATCGAACAATTGTCATGAAAAATTTAAATTCCGAATTTCAGAATATTACAATTTATTTTTTGTCTTTAAACAAATTTATTTACGTGATCTATATAAATTCACAATAAGATCCTTTTTATCCATGAATATAAGTTCCTTTCTGTCCCATTTTAGTGGTTAAGACCCCTAGTTTGGAACTAAATAAAATAGTTTAAATTCCGGATTTTAAGAATTTCGAAATGAAATTAGAAAGGCTATAGCTTCGGCATACATTTTATATCAGGAAAATTTCATAAAATCAAAATTTTGAGCCTTTTCTCACTCAAATGTCATTCATATTTCTGGGTCCCGGTTACAATCCCGAAAGCCAAGGTCTCGAAAACCGAAATCCCGAACTCCAAAATCTCGAATAGGCCAGTATCCCGAATTCTTAAAAACGTTTTCATGTTTTGGGAAATTATTCCACACATTATCCTCTGAATAATTTCGTCCCTGTCAGGATTTTGATATTCTTCAATTCAAGATTTTGGCTTTTTGAGATGGGGATGTTTGCCCATTCGGAATTTTTGCTTTTCACGATTTTGGTGGTCGGGATTTTGGATTTTGGAATTTTGGCTTTCGGGATTTTGGCATTCTTGATTTTGGCTTTCGGGATTTTGTCATTCGGGTTTTTGGCTTTGGGGATTTTGGCATTCGGGATTTTGGCTTTCGGGATTTTGGCACTCGGAATTTTGGCTTTCGGGATTTTGGCATTCGGGATTTTGGCATTCGGGATTTTGGCTTTCGGGATTTTGTCATCCGGGATTTTGGCTTTCAGGATTTTGGCTTTCAGGATTTTGGCATTCGGCATTTTGGCTTTCCAGATTTTGGTGTTCGGGATTTTGGATTTTGGAATTTTGGCTTCCGGAATTTTGGCTTTCCAAATTTTCGGTTTTCGGAATTTTGACCTATTCGAGATTGCAATCCATTCGGGATTTTGGATTTCGAGATTTCGACCCGAACGGAATTTTGGCTCTTCGGGATGTTGGTTTTCGAGATTTCGACCCATTCGGAATTTTGGCTCTTTGGGATTTTGACCTATTTCACATTTTGGATTTCGAGATTTCGAGATTTCGACAAATTTCGGAATTTTGTCTCTTCTGGATTTTGACTTTTCGGGATTTTGACGTTTGGATTTTTACTTTCGGTATTTTTGCCGGCACCGCATATTTCTATCGCACTGTTTTTCATATTTCATCCTCTCTTTAATATTCCAAAAAAAAAAATCAATTTAGATTTGAGTGCGTATAACAGCTATATAGAGGTAATACATTTAAGAACAAGGGGATGAAAATTTTGATTTTATGAATCTTCAAATTAGAATCCTAATAAAAGAGGTCACAGTATCTAAATTGAAGAATTTTGAGATAAGATATTTCATATCGGTCTACTAATTTTCTTCAATTTCTTGGAAAAATTCATAGAAATAGTTTTTGGTACTTAAAAACGAAATTAAATATTTCTGAAACCAATATTTACTGCGCACGGTTTGAAAATATTATGCCAAAACCACTTTTGGTTAAGAATCAAGAGAGTTTTTTGATGTTTCTTTAAAAGTTCTTTAATTCCAATTAACCCATTAGTTATTTTATCAGACTTTTGACAATTTTAAATTATATGAGGTACAGTAGACTCTCGCTCAATCGGCTCTTTTGGAATCGGGCGGAAAATTTTGTTGACAATTTTCACGTTTAATTATGAAGCTAATTTGCTCAAATTCGCTGTAGTTCTTGCTATTTTACCGTGATTCTTTATAATTGAGCGCTTTTTGTGAAATTTAAAAAGGCTTTGACGCCCAAATCTATCGATAAACCGGATGACATTTTGCCCCAAATGCCCAATTGAGAGAGAGTCTACTGTATTCTTTTGACAAATGTAATTGCATTTCTAAAAATTCAGTATCCTGAATTAAATATAAAATTCCACTTAAGAAATGCTTGCGATGAAGTCTTTTCTCTATCAATTACGCCATTATTTAGTTTTTATAAAGCGTGATTGTAGCAGAAATAGTTGAAGCATGATGAGAAAGAGTAACGTATACAATTTTAAAAGGAATTTTCTTCCTTTTTTTCTTCTTGAAAATAATATGTACATTATTATTATTTTTGCAAAAGTGTTGTTACAAGACATTGTTAGGAGAAGGAATACCTCATTGGGTGCTTCTGCATTGCTTTTTTTCCGAGATGGTGGTGCAGAACCAACAGCTCGTCAGAATGAATTTTGGAATCGACATTTCAGTGTTGGCGCCAGGAGTCTTGCCACGCAAGAAGATCTCCTTGTCCTTCTCCCAGAGAGAGAACTTTAGTTATAACCACACAGAGGCCCAAGCATTAAAATGGGGGCTAGGGCAGAGTGAGCAAGGGGCAAAGAGAGGCACGCTGTGAATTCTTCTGGGATGAGGCCACAACCATTTACAGTCATTGGAAGTGACTCTCGCAAATGAATTATGTCGCTTTGTCGTCATTATTGTGTGGTTCTGTCTTTCCTCTTTTTTTTATTTTTTTCCCTATATACTCCCTGGCCTTTTTACCTCCCTTTTTGGACATTTTTTTCTGATCTCGTTTTCAGGATCTTTCTCTCATCCCTCTTCTGGATCAATTTACAGGGAGAAATTTATAATCATTTCATAATTTCTCAATGATCTATTGAGGATGTTATCTATTTTTGGCGCTATTTTATTTCTTATTTGTTTTGAGGGTTCGATCTCTTCGGAGTTTTAATTTGGAATTTTGTAATAAATCTCTTGTAATAACAACCCTTAACTTTATCTTGTGAAAAAATATTTCGTCCAAATTTGGTACAAATTTAGGGGTTGTGTACGGAAAGATCTAATTTAGGAATTTCTTAATTTTGAATTCTTATGGCTCCGGCACACCTTTTAGATCAGGAAAATTTCATGAAGCCGAAATTCGAAACCCTTTCTTTCTCACATGTTTTCCATATGACTATCTCATTCTTTCGCACAGTAAATTCGATTGAGCTAAATTGAATTTGGAATGATGTTCAAAAGAAGAAGAAGAGTACAATAGAATGAGATAGACATATTCAAAGCATGTAAGAAAGAAAGAGATCCGAATTTCGACTTCATGAAATTTTCCTGATCTAAAAGGTGTGCCGAAGCCATTAAGATCAATTTTTGTTTTTAGATTTAGGGTAAGTGTGCCAAATTCCGGCCAGCTTGCAATTTCGGCCTCCTTTTTTGTTCCTCGAATTTCCATGAACATTTAGATTTTACATACTCTAGAGATTATACAATGCAAAAGAATAACAAAAAATGTAGCTTCGACAAATGAAATGACGTGAAAAAGAGATTGGAAGAATTCCCGAAGGGCAAATAGGGCACCAAAGCTCTGCCTATATTTCTATTCATTTTAAAATATATTAAGAATGATTTTAGAGTAAATAAAGACGGTAAAATCTTTACAAGGTTCCAAGCAACACTCTTTCAGAAGAAAGAATAAAAAAATAAATTTGAATTTAAAATATTACATTTCAAACTTGAGACTTTGACGCTTGCATGCAACTATGCCGAAATTTGGCACACTTACCCTAATATGAAATCTTAGATGGTTTTCTAATGATTGCCTTGTTTACCATCAAAACTTCAGAGCAGAAATTGTATATGCTATTATTTCAACTCATCCAATTCATTTTGCTTTGAAAAATCGGAATTATATGAAAACTTTAAACTTGTCCGAAATTTTTCATCTTCGAAAATTATTTAAAATTTACGGTTTTTAAAAATTTTACTATCAATAAATTTCAAATATTTCTAAGAAAGCCCCTGGTTTTTGGATATGTTTTGAGAATAATCCAGGCGAACATTCGCCAATAAACCTATGATTGGAAAATTCGAAATTTTGAGTTTTTTAAGGTCAAATTTAAACAATTCTAGAGGTCTTATTTCTTAACCGATTTAATCAAGTTTAGATTTAATTCAAAGGCTTTGAAATTCCAAACCCGATTCTGCATGCCTTAACAATAAAGCCCCTTATAATTCATTTCTTAAATTTTTTTTATCTACTTAGCTGTTATCGGCCTACGAGGTCATAGAATAAGAGATATCGATTTTCGATCCTGGGTGACTTTAATATTTGATATTATATCCTATCAGATCAATCTGTTTTTTCTCTTTCTACCACTCATCCTTCAAAATATATATTTTCGGTTAATTTTGAAAATAGTTCTTACAATTTACAGATACGGTACGAACTACGAAGATATGTATCAAGGAAACCATTCGAAACAAATTGGCCAAACACTCAATTGGCCAATTTTCGATTCTTTCCGAAGGCATATAATTGGTGACAATAAACTTTAAACATTTCAAATCAAATCTCTAAACGTCCTAAAGGTGACAATAAAACAAACCATACAATTAATTCCCAAAACTTTAATCGTAATATCCACTTTTGTGGCCAATTCATGTAGCAATTGTCTCAAGTGATCTTGAAGTTTTTGAAGGGGATGGTGAAACACAACAACTGCAAAATATTTCACCACAAAACCAAAAACTTTGTTCATTTTATGCGTGTTCAACAACTTTCCCATAAAGTCACTGGCAATTGACCATTTGAGCATACAAACAGTCAACCCAAAACGAATGATTGTCGTATAGTCTCTCGCTCTGTGCTGTTGGTTTATGTTTAATGGGATGTCGTTACATCCTTTCATATGCATATGGCAGTTGAGATTCAACTGCAACTATTACAATTATTGTAAATATTGTCAAGTGTGTTCTCTTTCATTACTTTCTTCGGAAGGGACTGTATCTCTCTCTCTCTTTCTATCGAAAAAAGCCGGCAAACATTTATCACACAATTCAACCATTTTACAGATTGCATTACATATGTTTGTAGTTTTAAGGAGAGACTTTTTCCGTTTTTCAAATTGTAATTTATACTTGACTTCGCCCCTTTTTCTGTGAAACACTTCAAGATAGTTCTGATTTTTTTTCCATCATATCTCTCCCTTCAAAAGAAAGTGATGATGAGAGTACAAAAGATGAGAACTTTTGGACAAAAACATGTGTTTCTCACTCAAATTTCTGTCTCTTTTGGTGAAAGAAATCTCTCCTCGAGAGGTGGATCAATTTTTAGTGTTAAAGGACTTGCTGAAAGAGCGGAAGGATATTAAACGAGTATTGATGACAAGAAACTCAATGAAAGAGATACTTGAGATTTCAAGTGAATTTCACTTCAACTTTCTTACAGATGGTGTTCTAAGGTCCTATATTGAACGAGCAACACATATTTTCCATGAATATTTCATAAATCAGCGCACGTAGCAAAAAATTTTCACTCAAAGCCTATACTTCGGGAGAGTAACACAATTACAGAAGTAGCCCTATAAGGACTTGAGGGAAAGAGCATTGCAACAAAAGTAAGTTATACACGATAAAAAAACTTGAACCAATCAAACTTAACTATCCTGAGCAGTAGAGAGTTGTACTTTATTTTGAAAATTTACGGGTTTACAACTCCTGCTGTATTGGTCTGCTTGAAGCAAGGATGGGACATGGAGCTCTAAAAAACAACTTTCAAATAGTTGACACACTGATGACCATGTCACATATAAGATTAATATTAAGATTAATACTTTCTGAACTGCGATAATGGCAAAAAAAGATTTGCAATTGTTTTATCTTGCTTCTCTCTCACATTTCCCCTCTGCGTACGAAGTTGGCAGCACTACATAGCTCGAAAACTGACCGAATCACAGTTGGCACGCATGGAAAATTGCTCGTGTGCCTGTAATACGATTCAGAAATCAATTAATACGAACAGTAATATCTTACTCATCGTATTAATCCACTAGAGTGTACTCTTTCTAACACACGTGATATTCCATTTGAAATTGTGCATATATATACCTCTCTCTCCGGCTTTTCTTAATATTAATATTAATCTTATATGTGACACCACGGTGATACTGCTTACAGATTACAAGAACTACGATAAACTTAAATTGGCAAGATTTACCGCGAGTTTTGCGACGTAACATGGGGAGAACGTGTACAACAGAAAACTTTAAAAAATTTATTATACGTTTCAAGGGCTGGTTTTAAGCTGGATTACAATAAAAATATCAATTATGGAGGAATTGTAAATTATTCTCAATCAAAAATCGGTGAAATTATTCAGGCACTTTTGAGAACTCAAAGGAAATTGTGTAAATTATCGTTTAAAAATTTTATAAAGAAATATTTGAACCCTCTTTTTGAAAGAATTTTTAGGACCTTTGTTTAAAATAATATACTCTCTTTATCCCAAAAAAAAAGTCTTAAGGGGAAGTGACGCACCTTTGAATTAAAGCAACTTTCAAATTGAACTTTTTTCTCCCATTTTTAAAAGGATCTGAGGGTTATTATAATGTAATTTAGCTTCACAATAAATATGTGGAGCTAAAAAACATGGTAAGATCCCATTCAATTTAAAAATAGGAGAAAAAGCTCAATTTTGAAGCTTCCCAAACTGCAAGGTACCCCACTTATTCCTACATTTGGGAAAAATTTTTATCCCGAGAAATAAGTTACTTAATTGGAGTTAATTTATTGAAAATAAACGATCTATTAAAGGACATGTTTAATATTCTGCAAAGAGGAGGAAGTGGGGCATCCTTGAAATTGGGATTTTCTTATGTTTAAGTGGAACTGAGCCATATCGTAATGTAATTGAGCTTCTTAATCTGGTTGTGCACCTAAATTATATCAGGATAAGGCTCAATTTTATATAAACAAAGTGGTTAAATTTTGATCTTCGAAAATTCGATATCGAAAAGGTTTTCGAACATAGGTGTCAAAGGACGAAATATTCGCATTGACTACCCCTAAAACTATACGAAAATGAAAGTTTCCTAGGCACCGTTTTCAAAAAAAAAAAAAAAAAAACAAAAAAAAAACAAAACAAACAAACAACATGGTTTTAGAGGGGGAGGAGGAAGTGGGTGGAAAAAGAAAAAGAGACTGTCCTAGATAATGTTGACTTATGGGGGAGGGGGAGGGGGTCGTCGAACTCCAGAGGTCGATATCTCTTACCGTTTGGCCTCTAGCCGTGTCACAAGTTGAAAAAATGGATTATATAATTGCTCTCTCTTTGAGTTCGAGCAGTAAAATGGGTAAAAAATCCCAAAGGTTCCCCAACTTCCTACAATTTCAAATGTGCCCCATTTTCAAAGATGCCCCACTTCCACCTACCAAAATTCGCACAGCCGACAACTCACTGCACTGGCGCGCAAGTGTCAGAGGAAATCTCGATAGATGGCACTATCCGGGCTATCAAAACTCTTCTCAATTTTTATTTTTAAGCTTTTATGCGATAACGTTTAACCAAATTGGATTTCCTATCATAAAAACACCCATTTTAGACTCATAATTTTACCAAAACGTATGACTGTTTTTTGGGACAGATGGAGTAATTTTTCCAAGGAATAAAGCATAAATTCGGCTAGTTTACAAATATTGAACGAGTATAGGGTAAGTGTGCCAATTTTCGGCATAGTTGCATGCAAGAGCCAAAGTCTCAAGTTTCAAATGTAATATTTTTAATACAAATTGATTTTTTTATTCCTTCTTCTTAAGGAGCGTTGTTTGGAACCTTCTATACAGTTTATCGTCTTTATTTACTCTAAAATCATTCTTAATACATTTTAAAATTAATAAAAATGTAGACATAGCTTTGGTGCCCTATTTCGGCCACCTTCATTCTCATAGTTCCTTGCCCTTCGGGAATTCTTCCAATGTCTTTTTCACGTCATCTCGTTTGTCATAGCTACATTTTTTGCTATTCTTTTGCACTGTATAATCTCTAGAGTATGTAAAAACTAAAAATTTATTGAAATTCAAGGAACAAAAAAGGTGGCCGGAATTGTAAGCTGGCCGGAATTTGGCACACTTACCCGAAGTATTTTGAACAGGAAAGTAAAAAAGTGAATGATTGGTAAAAGAATTGCATCAAGAAAATTAAAAGGGTAGTTGACTTTTTCACTGAAAGAACAGACCTTGATATTGTCTCAATGTGTTTCACTTTTTCGGGAAAAGGCAACCAATTTGCAATCTATTTCATTACTCGATAGCAGATCATTCGTATTTAACTAATTTTAGAGCAATGTAATTGATTTATTGGTGAAAAATGCTTAATATTTTTAGAGTCCAATGTTTAATAAATTTAGATAATCTTCCTAGAAATAAGAGGTTCTAGAGAAAGGAGAATCCTAAGGGAAAGACCTCCAATTGAAAGTAGAGAAGGTCAAGTGTTTTTAATTCTTTTTCCGAATAATTCTTTTGAAGCTGAGAAATCATACCGGGGGAAGATGCCAATGATTTGTACGATTTCAAGCTTCGTCGTAATAGCTAAATTTTTCCTATAAATCTCAATATCTCAATAAATGCACCATAGCACCTATATTTTAAAAATTAGGGGAAAGTAACCCAACCCAGTTTATAAAATATATTGCGGAATCACATTTATTCATTACATTATTTTAGAAACTTAGGAAGAATTTAGTCACTACGAAGCTTGCTATCGTACTAAGCATAGGCATTTTCCTCTACGTATAACAGAGAATCGCAATGGCTTTCCCGTATATTCGTTGAATATTAAAATACATTTAGCATCATATAATGCCAAAAACCTTAAAAACTGAAATATGAATAATCTTATATTTTTCTACAACACCCTCTGGCCACAATTTGGCGCCACAGTGTCGGATTGCGTCTCATTGTCTAATTAGGATCATTGGACAAGTTTGTGATTTACGATCAGCCCAATATTCTTCTCATGGACCTCAGGCACTTCCTGTGCCTCTTGCACATTTGTCATCTTTCATCCAAAAGACAAAAACTTGAGGATGTTTTTTTTCTGTGAATCCCTCTGGGCCATGTGAAAATTATCCTGATACACCATTTATGTCTTTGAATTTCCCAAGAAGGACACTATGTATTGAAACACAACACTAATTTCTTACACTGGAAAACATCAACTACTTGTCAATCAACTGGAGCAAAAATTGGGAGCATTTTGACTTCAGTTACAAAAAAAAAAACTAGATATATATCATAACTTGAGACAGCTCTAAAAATTACCTTTTCATCACAACTCAATTGAAAAGTCCACATGAGGAGAGAAAACAATTAGGAAAACATATTTTGAAAACTAATTTCATTTTGGGGCACGATCAATTGAGATTGAGATCAAAATAAAACCCGATATTTCATCTATAGCCTTAGAAATTATTATTACTTCCAAGTAGATTGAATCAAAATTTATGGCGTAAATAGAAAAAAAAATCTATTTAACTTTTTTAACTTCCCCATCCATCTCCCCTCCCTGAAGCTCCATCAATCTAATTCATCTTACGTTTGCCTAAATAGTAAAATTTCGTCAAGTCATTTATGATATTAACCAGATAGATGAAATTGTAATTAATAAACTGTTTCTCATGCAAATGAAAAAAAACACTTTTTTTCTGCTCCTCATTCTAATTTAGATCCACACTGCAAAATCATTAAGATTGTACGTAGAAGAGAGGAAGAATAAGAGTTGATAATTTCTTTGTGAAGAGAGATATAAGATTTCAATTAAGAGATTCCCATCATAATCTGTGTCACATGAAAATGAATTAGTGCACAAAATGTAAATGGAAAATTTTGCAGCTGTCACTAATGATTTTCATCTTTGACTTCAAAAGATGAAGATGATCCTCGACATTTGATCTTAATTATTAGGTTAATGTCGAAATTTCACTTAAAACACTTGAGGATATAGGAAATTTCTCTACAAAAATTCTATACTTTTGAATTTGATGATGACTTTCATTGAAAATTGAAAAATTGGGCAAAAATTAAAAAGAGACTTACCCGAAGTTTCACGAGCCAGGGACGATCCGATGCCAATTTTGAAAGTTCCTGATAGTTGCATCTGGCAGCACTAACAAGCCATTCTTTGGCTTTTGGATCAGACAACTACAAAATAAAATAACCTCAAAAATTCCAACCCTTCCCCATAAACTCAAACTAACAAAAAAACTTACCAAAGTCTCTTGATCATTTATCTCAGAATCAACGGTCTGAAAACAATAAAAAAAAAGAGAAATAAGAACAAATACTGAAGACCACGTCTGAATGCAGGAACAAATTGTAAATCAATTACTTTATAACAAATGATTAACAATAAAAATATATGCCATAAAGAGGGAGCAATAATTTTTCGCCATAAAAATCACAGTGAATTTGAGGTGATGAATGGATTTTCTCATCGGATTTCCTTCCAGCAAATTTTTATTTCATTCTCACACCCATCAATGTTATTCTTCATTTACACAAGGAATCAGAAAGAGATGGAGATGCAAAAAGCAATTACACATGATCACTCCTCTCTTCGCCTTCTGACCAATTTGTTCAGTCCATTGTTTGGCGGAGGAATTGGAGAAGAGAGTCCAATAGGAGAATCAACAAATCATCATCATTAGAGGCCGACCAACAATAGCAACACGAGGACTACTATACCACAAGAAGTGTCAATCTGAACGTTCTCAAATTTAAAAGAAAATTTCAATAAAATAGAGCAAATTTTCAGAGCTTGGCAAAATTGTATCAATGTTTCGACATTTTCTATGAAAGAAATTATACTTCTTATAATCTAATTCTTCACCTTCAGCTTTTTTTTTCTTAAAGCCCTATTATAAAGCTTATCCTAGGATCTTTGGGAAAAGGACAAATTTTTCAGAACCTTAAAAAAAGGGATTCTAAAAGATTTGTGTAGTTCTCGAACTCGTGACTTAGATGCTATGCTTGAGAAGTACTTTCGCATCATTTACGGTTTACTGGTTCTTAACCGATTTAAACCGATTCATAAATCACTCAAAAGTTCTCCAAAAATAGTTTAGGAATCTTACAATTGATTTTCCGATAAAAATTATTTGTTGGTTATGAATCGGTTCATTATCGGTTTATTACCGATTAGATCTGATTCCAAGCGGAAATACGCTTTAGCCTTTGAAACTTTTGCCATTGAAAAAGCGTTATCAGGAATGATTCAAGATTCAACGGCATTTAAATATATGATCGAAACGTCCGCCTGGATAGGGTAAATTAGGCTAATTCAAAACGTGCTCCAAATGGAAATTTTTCGTTAATTTAAATGGAAACGTCATTGTTTTCATGATAAATACAATACTAAATTATTATATTTATAATATTTTCTATACCGCAGTTTCATTATTTAGTTAATTTTGCTCCAAATAAAGCGAAAATCCATTCATATTCACAAATTTTAATTTGTTAATTTCTCAGAAAAATTAGAAGTGTACCTTTTCACCATCGAATTTTTCATCGATCAACCATGTTTTCCAATGAAAAACACAATGAGGTGACTGTTCTTTATTCGTTTTGTTTAACATTTATGTCATATTTCTGGCTAATATTAGTTAAATAAAGTGCTAATCTTTATTTTTAATGGTACGTGAAGTTTTCAAATGAAATCATTACCTATTTCGTGAACAAAAAGGGCTTTTCTGAAGTGTCTGAAAATGCTTCAATATGAAACCCCGGAAATATGATTTTTTTTTGGAGAGATTTTCTTATTGTTTTAGATGGGAAAAGAGAAAAGACCAGGAATAAGAGCAAATCCTGCACTCAGGAGCAACTCAACAAGGTTTTGGAAGACCTTCGTCGCGGTTTCACTTACACTGTTTGTCTCCAATTAGAAACTTTCCCTTGTCTCCATTTGGATTAATATGTTACCAATAGAAGCATTTTACACTCGTGTATTTTTCTCGTATTTAAGAAGTTTTCAAATTATATCTGAAGAATTTTCACTAAACAGTAACATTCGAGAAGAGTCAAGAAGAAAATTTATATAATTCTCTTAAGAAAAAATATGAACTGAATGTGTTGAATCTTCTGTCAAAGTTAAAGCATCTGGAAATGGTTTTGAATTAGGTCGTTTACCCTAATCTCAAAAACCTATCCAAAAATGAAAAGAGGTGGCAGAGCGTCCCAGGCTTTGCAAAATGCTCGAACTCGTGTCTTATATGCTATAAAAGTACTTGCGCATCATTTACCGCTTTTTAACCGGTTTAAACCGATTTGTAAATAATTTTAAGAGCAACTAAAATTGATTTTCGGACAAAAATTACTTATCGGTCCATAACCGGTTCAATAGCGTTTCACAACCGATTTAAATGGATTTATAACTTACTCAAAACATTGCCCAAAATAACTTAAGACTAATATAATTGGATTTCGAATAAAAATCAGTTATCGGTTATGAAACGATTCATTATCAGTTCAAAACCGATTGGAGCTGGTTTAGTTTTGCCGTGAATTCCAAGAACTTTCCAACGAGCCCAAACATGTCCCCATTTCCCTAATTAATGCGCTCTCTAGAGCATAGGTGTTCAAAAACCGTTGAAACCGAATAAACGTTAAAATAAGTTTGTTCAGGTAGCGTTTTGACCATTGATTGACGTACAAGTTTCATTTGGCGTTTGTTCGGTTTCGAACGGTTCTTGCACACCTCTGCTCTAGAGCTGTTTTTTTAACCTTTGACCTTGAAAAATCGGTATTCGGAATGATTAAATGGTATTTTCGCACATGGTCAATTATCTGCCTGAGAAATCTCTAAAACATATCCAAAAATGAAAAAAAAATTGCACGATGCGTCTTCGAGCAATCTTAAAAAACATGGTTTTGGAGGGTAAGTTAACGATTCTTGATTCGACTTATCGGGGGAGGGGGTCCCTTAGGTTCCAAGTCGCTATCTCTAACCGTTTGGCCTCTAGAGCTGTATAGTGATCACTCCGTGGAGTTCGAGCAGTAGAAAAATCTCTAGACGCGTTTTCGAGCAATCCCAAAAAACGAGATTTTGGAAAGGAAGAGAAGAGGTGAGGGAAAATCAGGGGCATGATAATGGATCCAGGGTCTACTTAGGGAGGGGTCCTCTGAAGGTCCCAAGTCTCTATCTATAACCGTTTGGCCTTTAGGCGTGGTAACGGCCGAACAAACGGATAAGTAGCGTAACGCCAGAAAACTCGAACATTTAGATTTTCAAAATCCTACCAAAACACTTACGACCTCTTAAACGGTAAGGAGTCATTCGAGACATATTCAGCTCAAAATCAACTGATTATATACTGCTCTCTCTGCTAAGTTCGAGTGAAAGGAACACCTATTGACACTTTAAGAAGTCGTATCAGGACTTATTGACACCATACTCCGTAACATTTGGAATGAGGAAGTTGAACATCTATCTATACTTATAAGAAAACGTAGACTAAGGAAAAAACGTCGTATTATTTACATTTTATTAGATACTTTAAATAAATTTCTGGATTTTGACAAAAGTGTCAATAGGGGTTCCCTGTCGAAGAGGTGTTCCTTCGACCCTAAATAAATAAAGAGGCTGATGGAGAAGAAAATGAAATTATATCATTAGAGTAATTTCAACAAGGGAGGGTCATTGAAGATCTCAAGTCGCTATGTCAAATCGTTTATCTTCCAGTTATGTTAATGAAAAAGCAGTCAACCAAATGTCACTCAGTCGTTCAAAATGTAAAATGCCCTGAAATATGATTTTTTAAATTTCTATTTTTTAGTCATTTAAAGACACTTGGTTTAACCCATCCCCTATTTCTTTTTTCTTTAACTATTCGTAATATGAATCTGGGTGAGAAGTGGCGGGAAAATATGACGAGTCACTGGCCAGGCGATGAACTGCCCAAAAAAGTCCACGCATCTCCCTCTTGGCAATTGTCTTGGCACGTTGTCAGTCGGAACGCCACTCACCCACTGGGAGTTTATCGTGTCACCATCGCGGCTCTCTGGACGGCTCTTGGCGTTCATATTGTGTGTGAAACAATGATGATGACGACTCTAGGTACACACCCGCCATAGACACATAGACGCAACCATGATTGATTAATCGCTCAATGGATTTATAATTTGTGTCTTGGCCTCTATCTCGTCTTTTTTTTATTGATTCAATCCCTCCTGCCAAACACTCTAGCACTTCATCACTCATGGACCCCGTGAGAAGGACACGAGCGAAAGAAGTCCAATCATCTCGATCCAAAAGTGATTCATTCACAGGAATATCAAACAATTTCCGGACACCAAATCACACTTAATTCACGCTGTTTTGTATTTATGTCGCAACTTGACTGCTAAATGGGGAATTTTTGAGAGACAATTGCTCACGATTTTCGCATACTGTGTATTGCAATTGGATCGTTTTGCATTCATGGCATTTGTGCTGAAGTGAAGAAATTGCAAAGTAGACGAATAATCAATTAACTAATGGGGCTATTACTTTGAAAAATAATAAAGGAATATAAAATAATTTAGGATCATGCATTAACTTTTCTTCCCAATGTGCATACTTTACATTTCTCTTGCTGTGTACTAAAAACTATGCAGATATTTTTAAAACGAACCTGAACAAATATAAAGCGACTCTGATATTGTAAAAAATAGTTATAGCATATATTTCAAATATTTTTTTATGTTTTTCTGGAATTGTAATAATCGATAGAAAAGATTAATTTTTTCTATAAAAAAAAGGATTTAGAACAAGTGTGTGCTAAAAGTTTATTAGCCCGATCATTTTTATAAGTGTCATTCTTAGATTTCAAACATTTAACGCAATGATTAAAAATTTCTGCCAGCAATTGCTTTAGTACATGCATGTACTAAATAAAATGTGTGTGCATTAAATTGATATCTTTGATATATATTGAATATTTTCATTACAATACGTTCACCATCCAGGTTTCTTAAAATTTCTGGTTTTTGAAGATCTATTTAGTAGATGCATGTACTAAAACGTCATCACTGCATCTAATAAAAACTGTTTTTCCATTCTAATGAATTTCTTAATAATAGGGTAAAGTGGTACAAGTTGGACAGGACAGTGGTACAAGTTGGACAATGGTACAATTTGGACAGGGCTTTTTGTCTTGATAAATTTAGTACATCATTTTTATTTGTATATTTTTAATGCTTTAGTTTTATAATTTGGTTCCTTGTGCTTAAAAACAAATTTTATACTGTATTTATCAAGAAAAAGCCATGTCCAACTTGTACCGGCGAATTGTCCAAATTGTAACACTAATTCCAAATTATATCACTTTACCCTAAATAAAAATTAGATCCGTTTATAATTTATTTATTTTTTCTTTATTATTGCCAATGTGATAGCTACGTGCTCCATATCGTTACAAGTTACGTAAATAACAGATCTTTCTACTTAAGTTGATTTAGAACATATCTGTTCTAAATATTGAGTACTAAGTCTTTTTTTCGTATTTTTACTTTGTGCATTAATTCGTTGATATATTAAGTTCTATAAGATTTTTTTAGCACTTATATGTACTAAATATTTAAACCCATTTATACTAAAGAGAGTTGTAATATTAGCACATGTCTTTCAGAATTCTTAAAGCATTTTCCATTGTAATAGCACCATTAGTCATTTAACATCGACAGGGATTTGCAAAATTCACACAGCTGGTTTTAACTGACACATAACTTACACTTCAAGGAAAATTTCAAGCAACACTTGAACAAAAAAATAATCATCCAAAATATGACAATCATAGCCGTAAGTTTCTGATTTAATGATTGAACTATCGCAATATGAAATCTCGACCTCTGGCAGCGACTCTGAATGAATCAAATCTTATTATTAAATATATTGGCCTCATCTTTAGCCTCTAGTGCTACAGGGGAATCTCTTGTGATAGATGAAGTGGAAGCATAAAAAAAATTTTAGTTGAAAGAATTATTGGGTGGATCAATGGGAGATTCAAATAGACAAATGATTTTAACAATGAGAAAGCGATTTTTACACACCATCACTCGATCAATTTTTCGATTAGTTTGTGATTTCTTCAAATTAATTTCTTCCCAGGTCTTTTTTTTTCTCTCTCCTTAGATGTTATTATAATACACCCATGGACTGGCCTTAGAGTTGTTGTCATCAAACAACAAAACAGTGTTGTTAACAAGAATATAATCTCATGTGAGATCGAGATGTTTTCTTTTTGTTGGTAAATCTCATTTAATATTAAACACTTTGCTTTATTTAAGCAAAATAGTTTGCTTTGAAATAGATTTTGAGTAAGAAAATTGAGCAATACTAAATTTGACTAATATAGGGAGGGGCCTATTTTTTAATGGGCGGGGTTTTTTGTGCTTAGATTCTGATAAAAATAGTATTTGAATAATGAATGATATATTGTTGCTAATGTGGAATGCGAGCAAATAACATTAAAAATTTTTCAATCGTGATTTTTGTAAGCCTTTCTGAAAGGGGTGTGTCCTTAAAGTATGTTTGGGTGGAGCTTATTTAGCAAGACAAATGCTACATCTACGAAAAATATCGATTGAAAAAAGTGTACAAGAGAAATCCCGAAGGTTCCCATAAAAGTGAATGAAATTGAATAGACAGGAAGGAAAACATTTGCCAATTTTCCTGGCGCAGAAGATCACACACAACATAGCATCTCCATCCCCATCATTCACGACAAAAGTCTTCCTCCTTTGCAGGTGAAATTCTCCAGATATTAATGATGTACCATGTTTCATTAGAGATTCACTCTATGTTCCTTCGCATCTCCTCTCTTTTGCTGAGGCTTGTGGCAATGGCACCATCCTCAGAGAGTATACAACCACCCTTGAAATCCTGTTGTGTACCTCTATGTTCCGATTAAAGTTCCCCCCATCAAACATCAACTAACTCCCATTTCATCCTTCCAAAAGTGCATCATAGGGATGTGTTTGAGCGACAAAATAGCGAAGGGTTTGAATTAGTAGCAAGAGGACGCCTGAGTGAATGTGAATCTTATTAAATGCACAACATCCACCAACGACGATACCTCATCATCCGTGTCAACTTCCCTCTAGCATTGAGTCTCCAATTTCAAGTGGGCGTCATCCACTAGCACCATCCGGAATTTCATCACAAAACCCACCCCTTACTCCCCTTTTCCCCAGTCACCCCAAAAACCACCCAAACTCACCGGAGATTTTAGCTATGACGGTGATCAACTTGCATCTCCTGCGCAATACATCCCCAAACAACTCAAAAGATACAGAAGAGCACAGTTTTCACCTGTTTTGGATTTATAGGGACAATTGACAAATAGTTATTTTGTCCTTTTGAGGAATAATGAAGATCTTGTTCAACAGAAATAACTGTCAAACTAAAACCACTTTCCTTACGATCTTTCACAAAGTACACTTCAGCCCAAAAATCCAAGCGAATATGTCAAGGGGTTTATAGAAAATTTCTTATTAAAATTAAAGAGACAAAATATGAAGGTGCAAAACTTAGCGTTAGAGATATGCACAAACTGAGAGAAATCCGAAAAAGTTAAAATAACATTCCGGAAAGTCCGGAAATGTTTATTTTACCCTGCAGTATTGATCCGAAATCGGTGTAAATATTATGTATCATAAGAGTATTAGGGGTTAAAGTTACCCTTTTTTCATGTTAATTTTACCCTCAAAAAGGTGTAAAATTAACATTAAAAAATGTTGGTATATTTTTACACATAAAAAGTGTTAAAGTTACGAGGAAAAAAAGTTAATCGCACCCTCTTTTTTTTCTCAGTGCCGTAAAGCAAGATTTAAAATAAAAAATTAAATAATAATTTAATAAAAATTTGCAAAAGTAAAAATACTTTATACCTTTTAAACAGTCTTCAAACAAGAGGTTTAGCCCAGTATCTGAAGATCTTAAAATTCTACACAACAATTAATTTTTATTGATTTTCAGAATCTAATAGATCATTTACCCCTAACAATCCCGTTCTATGTTGAAATTTTCCAAAAAAGTCATGGCTGATAAGTAATTAAAAAAGTTAAGTTATATGACTAAGCCTAAAGTCTAAAGTCCGTATTACATGGGCTTCAGACCTAAAGCTTAGCCATATGGCTTAACTTTTCTACTTTCTTATCAACCTAGATTTTTTGAAAAATTATTACTTAAGATTGGGCAATATCGGCAACTGAAACACTACGTTATGAAAAAACAATTCAATTTGATGCTATTTTGAATTTTGAGATCACCGGGAACTGGGCCAAGCCTTAGGTCTGAAGCCGGCCTTATACGGGCTTCAGACCTAAGGCTTAGCCATATGGCTTAACTTTTCTAATTTCTCATCAGTCAAGATTTTTTGAAAAATGTTGAATTAGTATTGGATTATTAAGGGCACATGACCTATTACATTTTGAAAAATCAATAAAATCGGTTGCTGTTTAAGGTTTTGACAACACCGGGAACTGGGCTAAGCCTTAAGTCTAAAGCTGGCCATAGGGTAACTTGGTAAGTCGGACACATCAAAAGTCAGACAAGAAGCCTTCAGAACACAAATACATGAAGTTGTGTTATCTCTGATGTATCAGACTTTACAAAATTTACCCTATTTGAGTACATTTATTAAGGATTTTATTAAAAAAAACTATTTCTGCTGCTTTATAGGGAAGTAATCAGCTGTATAAAAATCTGTTGACTTAAAAGGGATTTGAATTCGGGACAATAGCATTAAACGCAATAGCAATCAATAGCGAGAAACATCGCCTAGCGAGACACTAGAGGAGTACTACCACAAGAAAGTGAAGATGGCTAGAAGAATTCATTTGGAGAACAAGACCATAAAGGAATAGGTCCCGGTCTAAATCCCGAAAGCCAAAATCAAGAATGCCAAAATCCCGAATGCCATAATCCCGAATGCCAAAATCCCGAAAGCCAAAATCTCGAATGCCAAAATTCCGAAAGCCAAAATCCCGAAAGTCAAAATCCCGATTCGTTGAAATTTTATTACAGTTCCAATTAGAGTTAGAACCCGTCACTTAAGGTGTTGACGTCTTGAGGGAAGCTGTGTGGACGTCCTTTTCTATTAGTCAGTATATCGTAGGGGTGTCGCTTTCCAAATGGGTGACGGTAATTCTCCCGCGAGTATCGGAATTTTGCGTGATGGCTTATCGCGATTTCATGGTTAATAGTCTCAATTAAATATCCTTTTTTTCATATTTTTGTTTTTATTTTGATATAGTAAGTATTTAAGTCAGGGTTTTCTCTTTAGTCCCAACAGCTTGTAAGTAGGGAATGCCATTTAGCCCACATGGGCACTAAATGGGTCAAGTGGTAGAGCACTCGCTCTATGATGCAAGTGTCCCGAGTTCGAATCCCCTTTAGGTCCATGGTAAACCAATATTTTCATGTTATTTTTAAACAACGTATAGGGGAAAGTGACCATGCTTGATACGATCCAAGCTTGATAATAACTATTTTTTTCCTACGTTAAACAATAATTATGACTCACAGCAATATATTTTAATAGCTGGTCCTAAGCCTCACATTTCCTAAAAAAATTAGGATCCCAGCTCTTTTTTCCTAGTTTCAGGAAGCAAAAATTAAAAATGGGTCCAAAACTGTAATTTCGATACATGATATTTCATAAGTACAGTCGAGTTCCTCAAATTTGAACTCCTCAAATTTCAACGCCGGTTGAGTTCAAAATGTAAAATTTGAGGTTATGTGAAGAAAGTTTTGCGGGGATTATGAATTAGAACCATATTTATTTGGTCTTTCCTCAATATTATCGTATTATAGTAACTTCCGCAACAAATTCTATTTCTTTAACAACAAATTCAATTGATAAACTTCTCCAAAGTTATTTATCTTAATTTAGGCAAAGTGAATTTCACATGAATTCCGTTACGTTTTTGAAAATATCGTTCAAATTTGAGGAGTGAGAAATGTCATCTATATCCCCCAAATGTTCAAATTTGAGGAACTCTACTGTATTTCTTAATTAAAGTCGCTGTTCAGGACAACTACTATCATAGGCACATAGAGGGTTCATCAGTATTAATATTTATGTAAAAATATTTTTACTTGGGGACACTGTTTTTGATGGTGGTGACAAATTCATAAATTCTACCTGTGTCCATCCTATATTTTAAGAAGGGTTCATGAATGATAATTTAAATATGGCAACTCTATCATTACATGTTATTCTTTCATAATTAGACCTATTGTAATCCTCCAATTTTATTCACAATTGACATAGCCTTCATTTTAAGGTTGCAGAGTAACATTTTCATGGACTCAAAGTGAAAAAATGGTTTTCGCTAGCGTCCTAATGTCATAAAAACATGGCTTAGAAAAATTAGATAAAAGTAATTTTAAAACTCATAACCAGTTGTACAAACGATTTAAGCAGATATATTAGAGTTCCGTCTAAATATTGATGTGCATTTTTTTGTATCCGGTGAAATTTTTACAGTGAAAATGGGCCTCCGAATTGTCGAATGAATTATTATACAGGAAGGCCCCGGACCCAACTTGTATAAAAATCGCCACTGAATTTCCATTTTCTTCTTGAAGAAAATCTAAAATTTTTCAGGAACTATTTGAGGTGGGATTTTGAACCTAATAAGTGAGACATTTTTTTTTGTCATAGTGGAAGAATCGCTTCGGTTTGTGTGATACTCAGAAAATAATCACAAACCTTGGAAATCATTTTACAGTATCAAGCATGGGAACTTTCCCCTAATTTAATTTAAAAGACGACGAATCTTCAACCTGTCGAGCTTGTCGCCCCTTGTCCTCAATATTACGAAAGGTTTTCAGTAGATAAAATATCGTCCTGCTTCATTCTCAACCACTGAGAACCTTCATGTATACCCAGTCAGTATCACTGAAACTCGTGAGATCAGAATGGAGAGTACAAAAGGTATATAAAAGGACTTGGAGGTGTTGTTACGTAAACCGCCCCGGGATGTATGTAGAGCTTAATGACATCCTAGCATTCTGCTCACTTGTATTATATGCTTCATTTTCTCCATTTTATCCACCAATGTCTTTCCTTCCACACCATAATCATCCCCATCAGGTATAGAAGAGCATATTGAGCTTTTTTGGCCACTCAAGCACCAAAAAGGTAAAATTCACTTCTGAGACCTCTCTCAAAATAGTCTCATAAAAAAGCTTTAGAGAGAAAAGTTTTAGTTGTAATCCAAATATACATTGCAATTAAATTAAATTTTATTTCCACCAAGAACTTTTATTGTGCACACACCAAAAAGCACACAAAATCCTACCCTAATTGGAAGACATAGCTCCCCTTTAAAAAGCTCAACCACTTGGAGATAATAAATTCTTGGCCAACCATTGAAGATTCAGGAACACAGAGGGAGTTTCTTAATTAGTTATAATGTTGACCTTTTGTGATATTTACAAGACATTTCGTCATAAATTAGTCATTTTTATTTTTGCACACTCAAATTCAATGGGGTTGTGAATTTAATTACACCTCTTGATATATGTAATTAGGGCTGTAAAAAAATCACCATGAGTTCGAGAGTCATAAAAGTGCTCTCAAACTAATCTCAATTAATTACTGTTGCCCGTCATTTATTACTAACTTGCGGGGAAATCTTGCTGAAATGTTGACTGAATCGTAAAATTTGGCACGTGTCAGCAACCAAAATATTAATACAACATCCAGATGAGAACATCAATTCAGAATATTTCTTCAGAAAGAAATATCTACGTCGTCGTGAGAATGTGGATCAATTTGATACACAAATTGCCGTCTTATCCCTCCATTTTCCTCCTAACAATATAGCTCAGCAATTTTATTCTCTTGTAAAGTTTTGTGTTAATAATCAGGACAACAAGATGTGGAACAAACGTCGAGGCAAGTAAAAAAAAAACAGTAGAAACAGCAATTCACAACTAACCAAATTATTGTAACATCGATTAAGTAATCAATGTTAACACGACATTCAAACATTCTTTTTTTTTTGCTCTCTCCCATTCTTGCACATTATATGCTTTCAATAACACAAAAAATACACAACACAGCGGCACATTTCAATTTTCTCTATGTTGCCGTCACCTAATCAGAAACTTGATTATGTAGACTAATCTAATAGTAAATCTATCACCTAAGGATGACTGCAAGGGTAAAACCTAAAAGTAATGTCGAAATTTTGATCTTCCTTGACAGTTACTGTCACATTGACATATGTCAAATTTACGATCCATAATGAAATAAAAATTAAATCACGAATAACATAGTTTCAAGAAAACCTAATATAACAATGTCAAAAAATGGGAAAATTGTCAAAATAACCAAGTAACTTGCTGTAACAGAGATTTTGACACTGACAGGTGTCAAATATTCTCTACTGAGTAGTAATAAAATTTCAAAACAAACAGATTTGATTAAAATTACATCAAAAACACTTGGTAAAAAATGTCAAATAATTTTAGAATTCGAAAACTATAATCATGATATTGCAATTTCTTATAACAATAACTGTCACATTGACAGCTGTCAAGTATACTGACAAATAATCCAAAAATTCAAAAGGAATGACATTCGATTAAAATTATGACGTTAATGCTAAGTGTTAAATATACACGAAAATAATTCTAATGCAGACCTGTGCTTGTTAAAAGTCGTGTAATATCGGAAATTTTGTGTTGATAATTTTAATGGAAATTACAGATAGCCATACTGGTAACACTAATCCCGCTCATTCACGGTGCCATGATAAATATTTCTGCGCCAAAAAGACATAACAGACATAAAAACTCATATAGAAAGAAATTGTCTTCTTGACATCTTTGTCGGAAGACGGATAGCTGTTCACTACACACCCTTTTACTTGAATCTTGCAAAAATACAAAGAAATTAAATGCAAATATCACTTCAAATGGAAAGTTCTTAAATCGCGCGCAATTCAACTGTGAGAAAGAGATAAAGATACAAAAAACTCACTTGACAAACGTCTGGCGGCGCTGCGATTGCAAAAAAACATCTGAAATGCGACAAAATATTTTCTTCTCTATTTTGTCTTTATTAGCAGGTCGTGTCCCTTCTTGTAATATGTACTTTTGCATTCCTTATTAACCAAAATAGTGTTGTACAAAAGGGTTTTACTCAAACTCATCCTGAATTTTGGGACAGCTCAAAAGAATATGAGTCTTCCAGCTCAAAATTTCATCCCAATGCTTTTGTTGTAATATTGACAATAATTTACAATTAACTCAGATAACTGTATTCAACTAAATTATTAAAAGGATTTTCTTGTGAAAATGACTTAACTCTAAGGAATTAAACAATTTTCACATTAAAAACCTCTCATTTTCTCTACGAGAATTTTCGCGGCATTTCGAATAATACCAACAGGCACCACCAAATTCACTTCGGCTTTTCCTTTAGCTCAGGCCTGTTATAATGACTTAATGTTAATAACATTTCCTGTCAAAGTGACAGCTATCTAATACATAGCAGCGCATAGTATTACAAATTCATATTACATTATTAGAAATTCCTCTGAATGAAGTTATATTATTATAGGCCTATTCTTCGACTGCTTTAAATTACAGTTGACAAGTATCTGTTAATTTTTTTTATGTCCGGTGATCTTGAAATTTCGTTGGACTTAACGAACAGTGACATATCAACAATAAATTAATAAAAATAATGAATGACAGACTAGAAATAAGTGGTTGAAAATTTACCCACTAGAAAATTACACATATAAATCTGCGTCAATATAAAGATATAAAAATTGCCAATCGTAATAGTCTGACAGCTGCTGTCACGTTGACAGTTTGTTAAGTTGAGTCATTTTAATTGTCAGGTATTTTCCATATATATATTTTTAGACTCAACCATGTTAATTTGACCCATTTGAGTTAAAAAATCATGATAGAACATTCAACAAAAATTTAAAAGTGACAGCCCCTGTCATATTGACAGGTGTCAAATCTATTATTTTCAATCAGAGATTTTTATTAATATTTTGTCGTTATTCAGCCACCAAAAATTAAATTTAAACCATAATAAATTAAAATAAATGAAATTTAGCAAAATTATCTTCATAAACACTTAAAACAGTTGGCTGAACATGTGGTAGGAAAATTGCCAAAATTACCCTTCATCAACCACAAAATCACAATTAGGGAACACATAAAATCTCCGAAAAGAGCAAAACGGCAGAAGATTGAACCCCTAAGAAAAAAAAACAATAACAAGTAAAAAGAATGAAAAACATCAATTTTTCAAGATGGATAATTTAAGTTTTATGAAGTGAGAAGAAAATTAGAATCAACTTGAGGATGAAGAAACAAGAACAACAGTTTTACGACTTTTTTTGCTTTTGTTGTTGTAAAGCAAATTTCTATTACAATGTAATTTTTAGCAATTTTCGTGTATTATAAAATTTAACGGTTGTCGCGCAGTTCTTTTGAACTTGCGCTTTTTTCTCAACTCTCTCAGTTTTTTTTGCTTATCCCTTTGGAAAAGTTTTATTCTATTTTGTAGGGCGTTTTTCTGCATCTTGGAATTTTTCAGAAGAGATTCCAGAAATTAAAAAAAGGGAATTTCGATTGCAGAAGCGCCAGAAGAAATTTTATAGAGCAACATTTTTTAATGGGCTATTATTATAATTTGCCACTTGAATATTTCGAGATAGGAATTAAAATTTTCTGTTCAAAGAG